>NC_134880.1:47688036-47690536 GCF_041734735.1 Babylonia areolata | reverse complement strand
TTATATTGTGTTGCATTTGTATTGTATTGTATTGTGTTGCATTGTATTGCATTGTGCTGCGTTTGAATTGTATTGCATTGTATTGTGTTGTGTTGCATTTGTATTGCATTGTATTCCATTGTGTTGTATTGCATTGTATTGTGTTGTGTTGCATTTGTATTGTGTTGCATTGTATTGTATTGTACGATGACGATGATGACAACAACAATAACAACAACAACAACTTTCGAACCAAGGTGAAATTTAAGTGCCAGTTCAAACTGTCTTCTCCAGGAAAACAATTTGCGACTGGATTTTCTTTTTTTCTTTTTAATTTTTTTTTAATATTAAATCTCTTTTCGTCCTCTTTGCCCTGTAATCACCTGCCTACACCCAATACTTTATTGACTTCGTGTTGACAACCGTGTGGCTTTCCTGGAAATTACTTGGTCACGTGGACTATAATCCGCCACTGATTGCTTCCGTGTGCGTGTCCAGCCCTTGACATTATCTCCCTTCACACCCATCTCAACATCCCTTCTACACACACACACACACACACACACACACACACACACACACACACACACACACACGTGTAATATCACTTAAAGTGTAAACACGCACGCACGCACGCATACGCTCAAACACATACAAACGCACACACACACTCACTGCCGGGAGAGAGAGACAGAGACAGAGAGACAGAGACACAGGGAGACACACAGAGAAAGAAATAGAATTGTATCAACATATACATTTATATATACATATACAAACGCACACACACAGATTGAGGAAGATACAGAGACAGAGAGAGAGAGGAGAGACAGAAAGAAAATCAGAGAGGGAGAGGGGGGAAGGGAAAGAGAGAGAAAGAGAGACAGACAGGGAGACAGACAGACAGAGAGACAGAGACAGAAACAGAGACAAATAGAAAGGAACAAAAAGGGAAAAGGGTGGATGACCCCCCAGCCCCCACTCCCCTCCACACACACACATACACACACCCGCCCCCACCAAAAAAAAACAGCACGTTGTTCGTTTCTATGTCAAAGCAAAGAAACGCACGCACAAACACACACACAAACAGGAACAAAATTCGTAACCAAAGAGCTCACCATCAATACTGAAAGCCTCCCACCCAAAAATAACTTCTGAGATCTACCCAGAAGACCGATCATCAAGTTCCTTTTCCTCCGATCCGGACCTCAGGGGAAAAACCACACAGACAGATGATGGAGCCAGCAAAGAAAGTGATCAATGCTGGGTCTCTGTCAACCCCCCCCCCCTTTCACGCACACCCGCCCCCCCCCCCCCCCCCCCCCACACACACACTACACTATCACCAAGTGGCCTCTGTCCCCACACACACCACACTATCCACACCACACTATCATCCACTTCACAGACGCGTCTTTGGGTGTTGTGTTGCTCACTGTTCCCGTCCAACACTATAAATGTCTGTAGCTCTAGGGCCTGGTAAAATTAATGCCTGGATACCATCAATATGAAAGGAATCTTAAGAGAACAGCTTTCTCACGTAGTCCCACGACTGAAATGGATCTCCAAAGCAGCATCGTCATCCTCTTCCTCCTCCTCCTCCTCCTTCATCGTTAAAACACACACACACACACACACACACACACACACACACACACACACACACACACACACACACACACACACACAAATTGTCCCAACCTTTCATGCCCTGCTCTCATAATGATGTTTCGACCCCCACCCCCTCCCCCCGCTTCCCCCCCCCCTCCCTCTCCAACCCGCCTCACAGGAGTGAGTCCTGTCAAGGTCTTCGGTGTCAGCAGATTCATGGGGGGACTGTTGTTGGAAGGACGTGGTGGCGGTCTCCTCCCGGGAGAGGGACGTGCTCACTCAAGTCTGGCTTCGCGACTGGGCGACCATTGTCGTCCGTTGAGACTTCAGTGGGTGGTGGTGTCCACAAGTACGTTAACTCACTCAGTACGGCCAGTCCTCTCTTCTCCTCTACACAGACCCCTCGGATGTCCAGTGGGTGTCTGAATGACCCAACCTTTAGCTTCCGTCGTCAGAATTGTGGTATTCTTTGTCAACATTCACGTCTTCAGTATAAGAGCCTTCCGCTTGCAATATTTTGATGATGGTAATTGGGGTGAAACGCTGTTAACGGCGTCCCTTTCGCCGTTCGTATGGAGAGAGTTAAGTCAGAACAGGCACAGCTCAACATCTCCTAAGCGCGCGGCCTCCTGGCGACCCTAACATCGATAGTTCCAAATGGACTGCTGATGCTGATGCTGGGTCTGCGACAGACAAACACGGGTGTAGCTGTGTATGGGGGATTCGGAATGAGCGGCGTGCAAGCAATGGTACTGATACTAATGAAATGATGCAAATGATGGTGCGGCAAATAGATGAATAATGAATAAATGAATAAATTAATGAATAAATGAATAGATAGGTAAATACATAAAAAAATGACTAGATGAACAAAATTATAAAGAAAAACAAAACAAATGAATAAACA
>NC_134880.1:47673036-47683036 GCF_041734735.1 Babylonia areolata | reverse complement strand
GTTTTTGTTGTTGTTGTTGTTTGTTGTTGTTGTTGTTGTTGTTGTTGTTGTTGTTGTTGTTGTTGTTGCTCTCCTTCTTCTTTTTCCTTTTCAAATATTGATTCTGGACCGACAAACTAATTCGGTGAGGGTCTAATGACCATATCGATTCTGAACCGACGAACAAATTCAGTGGGGGTCTAAACATCGTATTGATTTTGGACCGATGAACAAATTCAGTGGGGGTCTAAACATCATATTGATTTTGGACCGACAAACAAATTCAGGGAGGGTCTAAACATCATATTGATTTCGGACCGATGAACAAATTCAGTGGGGGTCTAAACATCATATTGATTTTGGACCGACAAAATTATTCAGTGAGGGTCTAAACATCATATTGATTCTGAACCAGCAAGCAGTTTCAGTCAGGGTCTAAACGTGATTTTGTTTATGGACCATCAAATACAGTGAGGGTCTAAACGTCATATTGATTCTGGACCAATAAACAAATTCACTGAGGATCTAATCATATTGATTCTGGACCGACAAACAAATTCGGTGAGAGTCTAAACATCGTATTGATTATGGACCAACAAATTCAGTAAGGGTCTAAGCATCATATTGATTCTGGACCAACAAATAAATTCAGTGACTGAGCTCCGTATACTGACAACAGCAAACGTGTTCTCGCGGAGCCATGCTGAGGGAGGGTCTCAAACGCGTATTGATTTTGGACCGACAAATTCAGTGAGGGTCTAAACATGGTATTGATTTTGGACCGACAAATTCAGTGAGGGTCTAAACATGGTATTGATTTTGGACCGACAAATTCAGTTAGGGTCTAAACATCATATTGATTTTGGACCGACTAATTCAGTGAGGCTCTAAACATCGTACTGATTTTGGACCGACTAATTCAGTTAGGGTCTAAACATCATATTGATTCTGGACCAGCAAGCAATTTCAGTGAGGGTCTGAACGTCATTTTGTTTATGGACCAACAAATACAGTGAAGGTCTAAATGTCATATTGATTCTGGACCAGCAAGCAATTTCAGTGAGGGTCTGAACGTCATTTTGTTTATGGACCAACAAATACAGTGAGGGTCTAAATGTCATATTGATTCTGGACCGACAAACTCAGTGAGGATCTTTTTTCCCCTGAAAATGTTTATTAAACTTTGGCCATGGACGACAATCAAAACCAGGAGACTGTCGGGTGGGCATGGGAAGGGGGGTAATATGATTTTTGTTTTCTTTCACTTTCATTTATACACAATTCAGTGTCTTGTTTGTTTCTACGTATATGGACAATCTCGTTGCATAACGTTAGTGTTTGAGGAGAGTTCGTTTTGTAAGGGGTTTTCGTGCTCTGGTGTGCTTTCTGTGTGCGTGTGTGTCTCTTTCTCACTTCTCATTCACTCATTTATCGTCATTTTGTAGATGGAGGTGCTGTTGTTTTTGCACGTGAATTCGTCTTGTTTCAAATTCTCTTTGACAAATAAGCTGTAACACAGTGAGGACCGACAACTAATTCAGTGATGGTCTAAACATCATATTGGTTCAGGAACGACAAATACAGTGAGGGTGTACTAATCATATTGGTTCAGGGCCGACAAATACAGTGGAGGTCTACTAATCATATTGGTTCAGGACCGACAAACAAATACAGTGGAGGTCTACTAATCATATTGGTTCAGGACCGACAAACAAATACAGTGAAGGTCTACTAATCATATTGGTTCAGGACCGACAAACAAATACAGTGAAGGTCTACTAATCATATTGGTTCAGGACCGACAAACAAATACAGTGAGGGGTCTACTAATCATATTGGTTCAGGACCGACAAACAAATACAGTGGAGGTCTACTAATCATATTGGTTCAGGACCGACAAACAAATACAGTGAGGGGTCTACTAATCATATTGGTTCAGGACCGACAAACAAATACAGTGAAGGTCTACTAATCATATTGGTTCAGGACCGACAAACAAATACAGTAAGGGTCTACTAATCATATTGGTTCAGGACCGACAAACAAATACAGTGAGGGGTCTACTAATCATATTGGTTCAGGACCGTTAAACAAATACAGTGAGGGGTCTGCTAATCATATTGGTTCAGGACCGACAAACAAATACAGTGGAGGTCTACTAATAATATTGGTTCAGGACCGACAAACAAATACAGTAAGGGTCTACTAATCATATTGGTTCAGGACCGACAAACAAATACAGTGAGGGGTCTACTAATCATATTGGTTCAGGACCGACAAACAAATACAGTGAGGGTCTACTAATCATATTGGTTCAGGACCGACAAACAAATACAGCGAGGGTCTACTAATCATATTGGTTCAGGACCGTTAAACAAATATAGTGAGGGGTCTACTAATAATATTGGTTCAGGACCGACAAACAAATACAGTAAGGGTCTACTAATCATATTGGTTCAGGACCGACAAACAAATACAGTGGGGGTCTACTAATCATATTGGTTCAGGACCGACAAACAAATACAGTCAGGGTCTACTAATAATATTGGGTCAGGACCGACAAAAAAATACAGTGAGGGGTCTACTAATCATATTGGTTCCGGACCGACAAACAAATACAGTCAGGGTCTACTAATAATATTGGGTCAGGACCGACAAACAAATACAGCGAGGGTCTACTAATCATATAAGTTCAGGACCGACAAAAAATACAGTGAAGGTCTACTAATCATATTGGTTCAGGACCGACAAACAAATACAGTGAGGGTCTACTAATCATATTGGTTCAGGACCGGCAAACAAATACAGTCAGGGTCTACTAATCATATTGGTTCAGGACCGACAAACAAATACAGTGGAGGTCTACTAATCATATTGGTTCAGGACCGACAAACAAATACAGTTAGAGTCTACTAATAATATTGGTTCAGGACCGACAAACAAATACAGTAAGGGTCTACTAATCATATTGGTTCAGGACCGACAAACAAATACAGTGGAGGTCTACTAATCATATTGGTTCAGGACCGACAAACAAATACAGTAAGGGTCTACTAATCATATTGGTTCAGGACCGACAAACAAATACAGTGAAGGTCTACTAATCATATTGGTTCAGGACCGACAAACAAATACAGTAAGGGTCTGCTAATCATATTGGTTCAGGGCCGACAAACAAATACAGTAAGGGTCTGCTAATCATATTGGTTCAGGACCGACAAACAAATACAGTGAAGGTCTACTAATCATATTGGTTCAGGACCGACAAACAAATACAGTAAGGGTCTACTAATCATATTGGTTCAGGACCGACAAACAAATACAGTCAGAGTCTACAAATAATATTGGTTCAGGACCGACAAACAAATACAGTGAAGGTCTACTAATCATATTGGTTCAGGACCGACAAACAAATACAGTGGAGGTCTACTAATCATATTGGTTCCGGACCGACAAACAAATACAGTCAGGGTCTACTAATAATATTGGTTCAGGACCGTTAAACAAATATAGTGAGGGGTCTACTAATAATATTGGGTCAGGACCGACAAACAAATACAGCGAGGGTCTACTAATCATATTGGTTCAGGACCGACAAATACAGTGAAGGTCTACTAATCATATTGGTTCAGGACCGACAAACAAATACAGTGAGGGTCTACTAATCATATTGGTTCAGGACCGACAAAAAAATACAGTGAGGGGTCTACTAATCATATTGGTTCAGGACCGACAAACAAATACAGTAAGGGTCTACTAATCATATTGGTTCAGGACCGACAAAAAAATACAGTGAGGGGTCTACTAATCATATTGGTTCAGGACCGACAAACAAATACAGTGAAGGTCTACTAATCATATTGGTTCAGGACCGACAAACAAATACAGTGAAGGTCTACTAATCATATTGGTTCAGGACCGACAAATACAGCGAGGGTCTACTAATCATATTGGTTCAGGACCGACAAACAAATACAGCGAGGGTCTACTAATCATATTGGTTCAGGACCGACAAACAAATACAGTGGAGGTCTACTAATCATATTGGTTCAGGACCGACAAACAAATACAGTGGAGGTCTACTAATCATATTGGTTCAGGACCGACAAACAAATACAGTGAAGGTCTACTAATCATATTGGTTCAGGACCGACAAATACAGTGAAGGTCTACTAATCATATTGGTTCAGGACCGACAAACAAATACAGTGAAGGTCTACTAATCATATTGGTTCAGGACCGACAAATACAGCGAGGGTCTACTAATCATATTGGTTCAGGACCGACAAATACAGTGAGGGTGTACTAATCATATTGGTTCAGGACCGACAAACAAATACAGCGAGGGTCTACTAATCATATTGGTTCAGGACCGACAAACAAATACAGTGGAGGTCTACTAATCATATTGGTTCAGGACCGACAAACAAATACAGTGGAGGTCTACTAATCATATTGGTTCAGGACCGACAAACAAATACAGTGGAGGTCTACTAATCATATTGGTTCAGGACCGACAAACAAATACAGTAAGGGTCTACTAATCATATTGTTTCAGGACTGACAAACAAATACAGTGAAGGTCTACTAATAATATTGGTTCAGGACCGACAAACAAATACATTAAGGGTCTACTAATCATATTGGTTCAGGACCGACAAACAAATACAGTCAGGGTCTACTAATCATATTGGTTCAGGACCGACAAACAAATACAGTGAAGGGCTACTAATAACATTGGTTCAGGACCGACAAACAAATACAGTGAAGGTCTACTAATCATATTGGTTCAGGACCGACAAATACAGTGAGGGTCTACTAATCATATTGGTTCAGGACCGACAAACAAATACAGTGAAGGTCTACTAATCATATTGGTTCAGGACCGACAAACAAATACAGTAAGGGTCTACTAATCATATTGGTTCAGGACCGACAAACAAATACAGTAAGGGTCTACTAATCATATTGGTTCAGGACCGTTAAACAAATACAGTGAGGGGTCTACTAATCATATTGGTTCAGGACCGACAAACAAATACAGTGAGGGGTGTACTAATCATATTGGTTCAGGACCGACAAACAAATACAGTGAAGGTCTACTAATCATATTGGTTCAGGACCGACAAACAAATACAGTAAGGGTCTACTAATCATATTGGTTCAGGACCGACAAAAAAATACAGTGAGGGGTCTACTAATCATATTGGTTCAGGACCGACAAACAAATACAGTAAGGGTCTACTAATCATATTGGTTCAGGACCGACAAAAAATACAGTGAAGGTCTACTAATCATATTGGTTCAGGACCGACAAACAAATACAGTAAGGGTCTACTAATCATATTGGTTCAGGACCGACAAACAAATACAGTAAGGGTCTACTAATCATATTGGTTCAGGACCGACAAAAAAATACAGTGAGGGGTCTACTAATCATATTGGTTCAGGACCGACAAACAAATACAGTAAGGGTCTACTAATCATATTGGTTCAGGACCGACAAACAAATACAGTGGAGGTCTACTAATCATATTGGTTCAGGACCGACAAACAAATACAGTAAGGGTCTGCTAATCATATTGGTTCAGGACCGACAAACAAATACAGTGAGGGGTCTACTAATCATATTGGTTCAGGACCGACAAACAAATACAGTGAAGGTCTACTAATCATATTGGTTCAGGACCGTTAAACAAATATAGTGAGGGGTCTACTAATCATATTGGTTCAGGACCGACAAACAAATACAGTGAAGGTCTACTAATCATATTGGTTCAGGACCGACAAACAAATACAGTCAGGGTCTACTAATAATATTGGTTCAGGACCGACAAACAAATACAGCGAGGGTCTACTAATAATATTGGTTCAGGACCGACAAACAAATACAGTGAAGGCCTACCAATCATATTGGTTCAGGACCGACAAACAAATACAGTAAGGGTCTACTAATCATATTGGTTCAGGACCGACAAACAAATACAGTGAGGGGTCTGCTAATCATATTGGTTCAGGACCGACAAACAAATACAGTGAGGGGTCTGCTAATCATGTTGGTTCAGGACCGACAAACAAATACAGTAAGGGTCTACTAATCATATTGGTTCAGGACCGACAAACAAATACAGTGAGGGTCTGCTAATCATATTGGTTCAGGACCGACAAACAAATACAGTCAGGGTCTACTAATAATATTGGTTCAGGACCGTTAAACAAATATAGTGAGGGGTCTACTAATAATATTGGGTCAGGACCGACAAACAAATACCTTGAAGGTCTACTAATCATATTGGTTCAGGACCGACAAACAAATACCTTGAGGGTCTGCTAATCATATTGGTTCAGGACCGACAAACAAATACAGTGGAGGTCTACTAATCATATTGGTTCAGGACCGACAAACAAATACAGTGAGGGTCTACTAATCATATTGGTTCAGGACCGACAAACAAATACAGTGGAGGTCTACTAATCATATTGGTTCAGGACCGACAAACAAATACAGTGAGGGGTCTACTAATCATATTGGTTCAGGACCGACAAACAAATACAGTGAGGGGTCTACTAATCATATTGGTTCAGGACCGACAAAAAAATACAGTGAGGGGTCTACTAATCATATTAGTTCAGGACCGACAAACAAATACAGCGAGGGTCTACTAATCATATTGGTTCAGGACCGACAAATACAGTGAAGGTCTACTAATCATATTGGTTCAGGACCGACAAACAAATACAGTGGAGGTCTACTAATCATATTGGTTCAGGACCGACAAACAAATACAGTGGAGGTCTACTAATCATATTGGTTCAGGACCGACAAACAAATACAGTGGAGGTCTACTAATCATATTGGTTCAGGACCGACAAACAAATACAGTGGAGGTCTACTAATCATATTGGTTCAGGACCGACAAACAAATACAGTAAGGGTCTACTAATCATATTGTTTCAGGACTGACAAACAAATACAGTGAAGGTCTACTAATAATATTGGTTCAGGACCGACAAACAAATACATTAAGGGTCTACTAATCATATTGGTTCAGGACCGACAAACAAATACAGTCAGGGTCTACTAATCATATTGGTTCAGGACCGACAAACAAATACAGTGAAGGGCTACTAATAACATTGGTTCAGGACCGACAAACAAATACAGTGAAGGTCTACTAATCATATTGGTTCAGGACCGACAAATACAGTGAGGGTCTACTAATCATATTGGTTCAGGACCGACAAACAAATACAGTGAAGGTCTACTAATCATATTGGTTCAGGACCGACAAACAAATACAGTAAGGGTCTACTAATCATATTGGTTCAGGACCGACAAACAAATACAGTAAGGGTCTACTAATCATATTGGTTCAGGACCGTTAAACAAATACAGTGAGGGGTCTACTAATCATATTGGTTCAGGACCGACAAACAAATACAGTGAGGGGTGTACTAATCATATTGGTTCAGGACCGACAAACAAATACAGTGAAGGTCTACTAATCATATTGGTTCAGGACCGACAAACAAATACAGTAAGGGTCTACTAATCATATTGGTTCAGGACCGACAAAAAAATACAGTGAGGGGTCTACTAATCATATTGGTTCAGGACCGACAAACAAATACAGTAAGGGTCTACTAATCATATTGGTTCAGGACCGACAAAAAAATACAGTGAAGGTCTACTAATCATATTGGTTCAGGACCGACAAAAAATACAGTGGAGGTCTACTAATCATATTGGTTCAGGACCGACAAACAAATACAGTAAGGGTCTACTAATCATATTGGTTCAGGACCGACAAACAAATACAGTAAGGGTCTACTAATCATATTGGTTCAGGGCCGACAAAAAAATACAGTGAGGGGTCTACTAATCATATTGGTTCAGGACCGACAAACAAATACAGTCAGGGTCTACTAATCATATTGGTTCAGGACCGACAAACAAATACAGTGGAGGTCTACTAATCATATTGGTTCAGGACCGACAAACAAATACAGTAAGGGTCTGCTAATCATATTGGTTCAGGACCGACAAACAAATACAGTGAGGGGTCTACTAATCATATTGGTTCAGGACCGACAAACAAATACAGTGAAGGTCTACTAATCATATTGGTTCAGGACCGTTAAACAAATATAGTGAGGGGTCTACTAATCATATTGGTTCAGGACCGACAAACAAATACAGTGAAGGTCTACTAATCATATTGGTTCAGGACCGACAAACAAATACAGTCAGGGTCTACTAATAATATTGGTTCAGGACCGACAAACAAATACAGCGAGGGTCTACTAATAATATTGGTTCAGGACCGACAAACAAATACAGTGAAGGCCTACCAATCATATTGGTTCAGGACCGACAAACAAATACAGTAAGGGTCTACTAATCATATTGGTTCAGGACCGACAAACAAATACAGTGAGGGGTCTGCTAATCATATTGGTTCAGGACCGACAAACAAATACAGTGAGGGGTCTGCTAATCATGTTGGTTCAGGACCGACAAACAAATACAGTAAGGGTCTACTAATCATATTGGTTCAGGACCGACAAACAAATACAGTGAGGGTCTGCTAATCATATTGGTTCAGGACCGACAAACAAATACAGTCAGGGTCTACTAATAATATTGGTTCAGGACCGTTAAACAAATATAGTGAGGTGTCTACTAATAATATTGGGTCAGGACCGACAAACAAATACAGTGAAGGTCTACTAATCATATTGGTTCAGGACCGACAAACAAATACAGTGAGGGTCTACTAATCATATTGGTTCAGGACCGACAAACAAATACAGTGGAGGTCTACTAATCATATTGGTTCAGGACCGACAAACAAATACAGTGAGGGTCTACTAATCATATTGGTTCAGGACCGACAAACAAATACAGTGGAGGTCTACTAATCATATTGGTTCAGGACCGACAAACAAATACAGTGAGGGTCTACTAATCATATTGGTTCAGGACCGACAAACAAATACAGTCAGGGTCTACTAATAATATTGGTTCAGGACCGTTAAACAAATATAGTGAGGGGTCTACTAATCATATTGGCTCAGGACCGACAAACAAATACAGTGAGGGGTCTACTAATCATATTGGTTCAGGACCGACAAACAAATACAGTGAGGGGTCTACTAATCATATTGGTTCAGGACCGACAAACAAATACAGTGAGGGGTCTACTAATCATACTGGTTGAGGACCGACAAACAAATACAGTGAGGGTCTACTAATCATATTGGTTCAGGACCGACAAACAAATACAGTGAAGGTCTACTAATCATATTGGTTCAGGACCGACAAACTAATCCAGTAAAGAAGAGCTAGCAAGGCTGACAGGATTTTCGGACCCTCCGAGCAATGGATGACATGGGGTAAAAAGGTTCAACGCTTATCCACCAGAGACTCAATTTGTCTCTGTCTTTTGTCAGTCGCTGTCTCTGTCTCCTCGGCCTGACTGCCTTCGTGTGTGTGTGTGTGTGTGTGTGTGTGTGTGTGTGTGTGTGTGTGTGTGTGTGTGTGTGTGTGTGTGTGTGTGTGTGCGTATGTGTATGTGTGTGTGTGTGTGTGTGTGTGTGTGTGTATGTGTGTGTGTCTGTGTGTGTATGTGTGTGTGTGTGTGTGCGTATGTGTATGTGTGTGTGTGTGTGTGTATGTGTGTGTGTGTGTGTGTGTGTGTGTGTGTGTGTGAGTGTGGGTGTGGGTGTGGGTGTGGGTGTGTGTGTGTTCTCGAAATTGTAAATTTATTATTTTTCAATCTACGATGATACTCTCTCTCTTTCGGTGTGATGTTAGCTATCTGTTTGTCTGCTTGTCTCTCTGGTTGTTTTTCTGTCTGTCTGTTTGTCTGTCTGTCTGTCTGTCTGTCTCTCATTCTCTCACTGTCCGTCTTTCTGTCTGACTGTCTCAAGTTAGTGCTGTTTTGATTTCTCTCTGTCCCTCCATCCATGTGCCTCACTCCGTCTCTCTCTCTCTCTCTTTCTCTCTCTTTCTCCAATG
>NC_134880.1:47660536-47665536 GCF_041734735.1 Babylonia areolata | reverse complement strand
TTTATTTTAGACTTGAAGGGAGGTATTGCTGGAATTTGTCGACATGTTTTTAGAAGCATGTTTCATTCTTTGATTTTCATTAAATGACAGCCTCACCTTGAATAAATCAATTCTAATTTTAGCGACAATACCTTTTTTTTCTGATTTCCTGTCTCGCGTGCACCTCGGGGATCAGCTGCATAGCACGAGACATAAATTCAGATCCCCAAAACCCCAAAACAGGCGTGGCAAAAGAGGTGGGAAAAGATCGTGCTTAGGTAGCAGAATGACAAAAGCAGAGCGGCTGTCAAAGAAATTCTTTAGAATCGGCAGTTGGAATTGTTCCAGCGCAAGAATGAGAATCTCAACAATTGAGAAATTGGCATATGATTTTGACATTCTATGTCTCCAAGAGACCAGGACAAGTGCAGACAGACCAATACATTTTGAGAATTTCACAGTCTTTCAAAGGAATGAAGGAAGAGGGGTAGCAATCATACTGAACAAAAACCTAAAAAACAAAGTTTCCACCATAAATCTAGAGAAATGGTGTAGCAACTCATGTGAATTATTGGGGGTGCGTCTTGAAAAACCTGACGGAGTTCACAAAAGCATCGTGCTCATCAATGCCTACGTTCACCCAGGAACCTGCACAACAAAAGAGGATTGGGCCTTTTTAGAGGAAATAGAGAACGAACTTGGAGACTCGGTCATTATCTGTGGAGACCTCAATGCAAGATCGAAGTTATGGGACCAGCGGAACACCAACCCACAAGGACTCGCACTTGAAGGAATGATAGGGGAAATTCTTCTTAGCCCTTTAACAACCACATCCCCAACCCGCCTTGGAACAAGACAAGGGGACAGTGACAGTGTGATTGACATCGCTCTAACATCTCCAAAATTCAGAGCAGAAATGAATGCAGAGACGCTTCCATACCAAGGCAGCGACCACCTCCCGGTAGCTTTCAGTCTACAGAAACTGTCCGATAAACCCTGTATGAAACTGCGTGATCCATTTCAGTATGAAACCAAAGAGACAACCGTCATCGAAAAATTAAGACGCAGAAGAAACAAAAGAACGGCACTGAACAGGATGCAAACTATTCAGCCCCCATGGTGGAACACCGACACAGAGAGAGCCTGGATAGAAAAACATGCGGCTGTCAAACTTTGGCAAAAAGAAAGAACAAAACCATCTCCGGACAAAGATATTGAAACAAAAATGAAAGAGAAAACTAAACAGTTTGAAGTCATTGCTCAAGAGGCCAAAAATGACAAGTGGAAACAGTTTTGCGAGGCACTCAGTTATGACACAACATTGACAGAGTTCTGGCAATTTTATCGTCGCATGGAAGGGAAAACGTGCACAACAACAACCCCAGACATGTTAGACACTGACGGAACCAAGCTTAAGACAAACGAAGAAAAAGGATCTGCCTTGCTCAAACGTTTCATACAACAGAGTGATCAAAGAAACTTAGATGAGAAAAAGAAATATGTTGAGGAGTTAAACCAAACCCTTATGCAGACTGGACCTGATGATGACTTGACAATGGATGATCTAAACGAGGCAATAGCTAAATGCAAGAAAGAATCGGCTCCTGGCCCAGACAAAGTTCGTTACTCAGACATCAAGGAGCTATCGGAAGAAGACAGAAGCAAACTTTTCAATCTATATCAAAACAGTTTCCACAATGGACAGGTACCGGAGGACTGGACACACAGCTTCTTAAAACCCATACCAAAACCAGGAAAGGACCATCGTCAGGTAAGCGGCTACCGGATCCTAACCATGCAAAACATTGTTGGAAAGCTCATGGAACGCATGATAGCCAGGAAACTTGCAAGGGATCTTGAACACAGGCACATTCTCCCTTCAAACCAAGGTGGTTACAGAACAGGTAAGTCCACATGGGAAAATGCAGCTGCTTTTGCATATGAGGTGTATGAAGGATTTCAAAGAAAAGAAGAAACACTAGCAGTAGCAATTGACCTTGAAGATGCCTACAATAAAGTCCAGTTTGCGCACCTCATGGAGCTGCTACTAAGGTATGGAGTAAGTTTGACACTGACAAGATGGATAGCAGCAGCGCTTCAGGAAAGAACCGTCGTCCTACGCCTCGGAGATTGGATGTCTGCACCTTCTAAACTATCCATGGGACTGCCACAAGGGTCTCCGCTCTCTCCTGTCCTCTACAATGTCTACACGAAGGGCCTTGCAGACTTAAACAACAATGGAATTGCTCGGGTGCTTACCCTTGCGGATGACGGCCTGGTCTTCAAAACTTCGAAAAATGCTCAGGAAAGAACTGAAGCCGTCCAGAAACAACTAAACAATATTGCTCAATGGTGCAAAGACACAGGATCTTCCATCAATCCAGCGAAAGCCCAAACGTTGCTGTGCACCCTCAACAACAAAACCGCGAGCAAATCACCACCTTCTGTGTCATTCGATGGGATTCAAATTGAGAAAACTGAATGCCTACGCTACCTAGGAATACACTTCGACAGGATGCTGACCTTCAGAAAACATACGGAAAATACTGTTCTCAAATGCAAAAAGGGCCTTTCAGTCTTAAAAGCAATGGCAACCAAAGGAACTGAACAACGCCACCTCTTCCTGCTATACCAATCACTCGTCCTCAGTGTGATCGACTACGGACTTGGGCTAACAACACCGTCTCAAAGCAACCTCCTAAAATTAGAAAGAGTCCAAAATGAAGCTATGAGGCTGATCCTTGGAACAACAAAAGACACGCCCACAGAAACCATGCGATACCTGCTTGACCTTCCTTCAGTGCAGGCCAGAAACAAGTTAGAACAGGTCAAGACCTACTTCAAAGCATTAGAAAATCCTCAAAACCCACTGCATGGCGCAGTCAAAGAACCAAAAGGCAGCCGTCTAGGACGAGGAAGATCATGGATGGGGCAAGCAGAAGACACAATCCAGCTAGTATGCCGACTACAAGACCTGAAAGAAACAAAAGAATGGGAGAAAAACCCCGAAAACCTCAACCATCTATTCAACACAGTCATTTCACCCACTCTAGGAAGACATTGTCGGGAATGGCCAGAGGGCAAAACTGATGCGGAAGTGAAGCTGCTTATAGAAGAACAGTAAAGAAGAGGACATCATCATATACACAGATGGCTCAGTCACCAAAGACCAGTCTGGTTGGGGATTCACTGCGAAACAAAATGGAAAAACAATTTGGGAAGAGAATGCTGCCTACAAAGTCACAACCTCCAGCCTAACGATGGAAGTTGAAGCTGTGACACATGCCCTCCAGTGGCTATCGTCCATCCATACGCCCGGAAACCAACATGCCATGATTCTAACCGACTCAATGAACCTCATACAGAAAATTGAAAACGGAATGGGAAGCCCAGAGTGGCATAACGCAATGCGCAACTTTCAGATTAAAAAAACTCACATGGTCATACTGCCCGGGACATGCAGGTGTTAAGGGAAATGAGCGAGCTGACAGACTTGCTGGTAACGCAACACCAACGAGCGGCCTACATCTAGGAAAATCGGAAATCCTCAGAAAAGTCAAAGAATACCAAAAAGAACAGGTACAAGGACATCACACCATCGATCGCCTCAAAGAAATAGAAGCAGAGAGAGGGAGCGGCCGCAAGTCTAACATGAAAGGTAGAGCACGATGCTTTGCAAATCAAACAAATATCGGCATCATTTCCAAACCAACATTGCGCAAATTTCTTCAAAGCGGAACAGAGTCTCTGTGGGCCTTTCCAAATACAATAGACTGAGCAACACACTAGACGCCACGTTCTTGGCATCAGAGATCTTTTCCCATCCCTCTTGCGGCCAGTCAGTGGCGGCTGTGTGTGTTTGTGTGTATGTGTGGGTCTGTGCTTTTGAGTGCGTTTGTGAATGCGCGAGAGTGAAAGTGTACACAAGTGTCAGGAGAGATATGTGTACGTGTGTGTGTGTGTGTGTGTGTGTGAGGGGAGGTGGGAGTGCGGGGGGAGGTGGGGTAGAGGATGAGGTATGTGAGTGTATGCATGCCTACACTGTGGGAGCAACAGGATATTGGAACGTATATATATATATATATATATATATATATATATATATATATATATATATATATATATATATATATCTTTGTATGTACGTGTGTGGGGTTGGGGGTGGGAGATATGGGCGTATGTGTGTGTGCTTGTACAAGTAAGTGTTCATCTCTGTGAGTGTGTGTTTGTGTGTGTGTGTGTGTGTGCCGTGGAAGCTGCGATACGTAGACTAGAAATGAGTGTGTGGAGGAGGGGGTAGAGGAGGTGCAAGGTAATGTGTGTGTGTGTGTGTGTTGGAGCTCATGTACGTTTATATGTATTTGACTGTGCTTTCATATGTGCTTGTACAAGTAAGTGTTCATCTCTGTGAGTGTGTGTTTGTGTGTGTGTGTGTGTGTGTGTGTGTGTGTGTGTGTGTGTGTGTGTGTGTGCCGTGGAAGCTGCGATACTTAGACTAGAAATGAGTGTGTGGAGGAGGGGCTAGAGGAGGTGCACGGTAATGCGTGTGTGTGTGTGTGTGTGTGTGTGTGTGTGTGTGTGTGTGTGTGTGTGTTGGAGCTCATGTACGTTTATATGCACTTGACTGTGCTTTCATATATGTGAAACTGCATGTTTGGTGCATTTCTGTTATGCATGTGTGGGTGTATGTGTGAATGTGTGTCTTCATATTTTACATTTATTCGCTTATTTATCACCATTGTTGTCTTATTTATTTATTTATGTTTTATTATTATCATTTTATTAGTATTACTAATATTATAACTACTACCTTTTTCTATATTATAATTATTTATTTATTTATTTATTTATTTATGCAAGCTTATCTATTATTTATTCCCCCGTTTTTTTTTTGTTTGATTTTTTTTTGTGTTTTTTTTTTGTTTTTTTTTTGTTTTTGTTTTTTTTTCTCAAGGCCTGACTAAGCGCGTTGGGTTACGCTGCTGGTCAGGCATCTGCTTGGCAGATGTGGTGTAGCGTAT
>NC_134880.1:47653036-47655536 GCF_041734735.1 Babylonia areolata | reverse complement strand
ACACACACACACACACACACATACACACACACACAGACACGCAGACACACAGACACAGACACAGACACAGACACACACACACACACACACACACACACACACACACAGTATAGACAGACAGAGACAAACCTATAAAGACAGAGAAACGGATTGACAGACAGACAGAGAAAGAGGTGTAGCCACTACAACTCAAGCAACAACCCCCATCTGTCATTTTCTAACGAAGTTTCCCGGGAAGAAAAAAAAAAAATAAAACAGTGAAAAATTGAAAAAAACAAAACAAATGGGGATGGGTGGTGGTGAAGGAGGGGTTGAGGGGAGGGAGGGTGTCAGAGGGCGGGGGGAGGGGGGGCGGAGGGGGGGTGGGGGTGGGGGGGCAAGAGAGCAGCCAACCTCGTGCTTGTTACGTGGATCAAGCCGCGAATGGAGCACACTTGTGAGGGCGAAGGATCAGTTTTATTCTGTCCTGTTAGCCATGTTCTCCAGTGTGCAAACCCAGTGACCTAGTTCACTTGACACCACAAGCACATGGAACAAAGCTCGCGACACCATTGTAAGCTTTGTGGAAAGCCAGCGACATCATGTTGGGATTTAATCTCTTCTGTCTCTGTCTCTGTCTGTCTCTCTGTCTCTCTGTCTGTCTGTCTGTCTCTCACTCTCCGCCCTGATAAGTCCATTATGTAAAACCGAAAAAAGAAGATGAAATGCATATCTTATTGTGCTGTCCTACTTTTGTGTGATCTCAGGTAAGATTACATTCCTGGAAAATTTTACGTAAACCCATGTCTCTTTCATGTTTCATTGCTGACGAAAATAACAATAATTATAATGAAGCATTTATCCATATATTTATATAAAGCCTTTAAGAGGCGCACTGATGTTGTTAAGGAATGAGATATTTGTTTCTGAATGCCTTAGCTTTGACACTGGTTGCAGTACCTAAAGAAGTTGTCAACTCATTTTTGCTTGTACATCCTTTAGTTTTTTGTTCGTTATGAATGTCGTATTTGTATTTGGACTCCCTTCAGAAGGGGCTGTGGCATAAATGTGTTTAAAACGTTCGTTTCGTGTCGTCTCTCTCTCTCTCTCTCTCTCTCTCTCTCTCTCTCTCTCTCTCTCTCTCTCTCTGTATGTGTGTGTGTGTGTGTGTGTGTGTGTGTGTGTGTGTGTGTGTGTGTGTCTGGGTCTGTGTGTATGTGTGTGTGTGTGTGTGTGTGTGTGTGTGTGTGTGAGTGAGTGAGTGTGTATGTGTGTGTGTGTGTGTGTGTGTGTGTGTGTGTGTGTATGTGTGTGTGCGCGCGCGCGCCCGTGCTTTTTTCTTTCTTTTGAATGCTGACAGTGAAGATAACTGCTTTTTGTTCCACAGTTTTAGTCGGAGGTAACGATACTCCGAGGTTACGTGTGCAGCGCGCACACAGCACACGGAAAACTCTGCACCAACGAAAAGGATTGTGCCTGGCATACAATCTTGTAGAACAATCTACTTTGCTAGCAAAACAAATATACTTTCAGAAATAGTTGAAAAATAAAATGAAATAGATTACAGCCTGAATTTCACACAGAGAAATATGTTCTCACAAGCAAAAGTTATGGAATACAATATAGTATAATAATACAATGTTTTCTTTAAGAGATAGTGATGTATATTGTTTCGTATGAGCTTTGGGGTTTCTTCTTCTGGTTTTGATTATTATGCCGGGTAGACTTTGGGTTCTTCCAGTTATGACAATTTGTTAACTTTTGTGCAATGATGTGACGATAAACTGAGGTCCTGTGTGCAGCATGCACTTATCGCACGCAAAAGAACCCACGGCAACAAAATGGTTGTCCCTGGCAAAATTCTGCTGAAAAATCCACTTCGATAGGAAAAATACAAAAACAAAAACAGCTGCAAGCAGAAAAATACAAGAACAAACAAAAAATAAAATAAAAATTAAATAAAAGAAAAAGAAAGAACAAGAGTGACGCTCTCAGTGTAGCAACGCGCTGTTCCTGGGGAGAGCAGTCCGAATTTCACACAGAGAAATTTGCTGTGACAAAAAGAGTATTACAATACAATACAATACAATTTACGTCCGGTCGCAATACGACATTCATTCTTTCGGTAATGACTGTCTGTTAACATTTACATCTGACTGCTTATCTACGACATTCATTCTTTTTAGTGATGATGAAGTCTCCCGTCGGACCGACGGATGAGTAGGCAGGCAGGCTTATCTGTCGGTGTGTGTCCTCATATAGGAGAAGAGGCCGATTCTGGATACGCAATCACTTCCCACAGGTGTTGCAAGGGAAAACATCTCCAGAAGCTGAGCCCCGCTTCCTTCGCTCACGCTTGTCCTTAATGGCCAAAGTTCTCTTGTTTTCAAACGTCTTTATGCCACAAGAGCACAGCATCCTCCAGCAAGAGCGGTCAAGGGCATCAGTTTCCCAGGAAGCGATGTCTATGTCACAGGCCTTGAGGTTTGTCTTCAAGGTGTTCTTGAAGCGCTTGCAGGGT
>NC_134880.1:47635536-47640536 GCF_041734735.1 Babylonia areolata | reverse complement strand
TTGAACGAACGTAAAATTGTGTAAAACCTCCACACTAAGTGTAAAACATTGCAGCCTTTCTATGCTGTGAAACAAAGTTTAACGTTTCAAGTGACAGATTCGTTCTTGAAAACAAAAAAAACAACAACAACAAAACAACCCCCCCCCAAAAACAACAAAAAAACAAAACAAAAAACAAACAAAAACGTATTTCCCATAGTATATTCAGACTGATAGCCCATTGTACCCTTGAACTAAAAAAATGTTGATGTGATTGCTGTTAGTATACCATTACCAGTATAGTATGTCAGACAAAATTGGTAACTTTTCTTAATAAGAAAAACTACAACAATAATAATAACAGTAACCTGACTTTTGAAACACTTGTGGTTTTTCTTTTTATAGCTTTGTGACATTTTCAGTAGGTCATTGTCATTCTAATTTGAATGCGTGGATTAAACATATTTTTCCCCCTGATTCTAAAGCAAAATTTGGTGTCCCAAGACAAAGTATTTCCAGAGAAAATGAACGCGTTAAAGTTTTACTACGGACATATACAGATCACACACACACACACACACACACACACACACACACACACACACACACACACACACACACACACACAGACACGGATACGGACAAAAAACAAACGAAATGGACTATTTCACACACACACACACACACACACACACACACACACACACACACACACACACACACACACACACACACACACACACACACATATATATATATATATATATATATATATATATATATATAGAGAGAGAGAGAGAGAGAGAGAGAGAGGTATACTTATGCACTCAAGCCATAAACGCGTTGGGTTATGCTGCTGGCCAGGCATCTGCCTGGCAGAGGCGGTGTAGCGTATATGGCTTTGCGCGCAGTGACGCCTCCTTGAGGCTGAAACTGACACTGTTTATAAACACACACTTGAGTCCCCCAGAATGGAAACAAAGTTGACGAAGCACGTGATATGCATTCCACCTACCGCAACCCCCCCGCCCCCCCCATCCCCTGCCCCCCCCCTCCCCCCACCCCGCCCCTCTCTCTCCTCCTCACTTTTTTATGTGTGGAAGACATTTTGGGGCGTACATCTAGTAGTAAACTGAAATCATTGTTCCCTCTGATCAAGAACATTGAACCCAGAAAATGCATCATGCCCTACACCGCCACCCCCCTCTCCTTCTTCCCCCCCCCCCCCATCCCCCTTTTATTTTCATGAAAGTCCATTGTGCAAAATAATTTTCTCTCAACGGAACTCCACTCAAGCAATTTCCAAGGATGTATATAATAAATGGAACTTTTTGTATCTGGCAAAAAAAGCCCCAAGGAGAGCAGTTTATGAGAGTTCTTCTAAAACGTAGAGAGAGAGAGAGAAAAAAAAAAAGGATTTGGATTATATACTCTCCGACCAGAAATATGTGTCTGGCACTGATGAGGTTTTAGCCTGTCATTCTACCCAATCTTACTTTCTCCCGGCTTTTTTTTTTTTTTCCTTCACTCAGGTCTCTGAGTTCCTGGTATTCACAGTTAAATTCCTGCTGCTTTCGTCTCGTCCGCATGAAGCACACTTTTACTTCCATTTGGAAAGGATCTCTCACCAGACCTCTCAATACGTGTGAAATCAACATTTGTGTATATTTCTTTCGATAACATCTATCGTATTTCCTTTGTGATCAACATTTTGTGTATGTTTCTATAGCTAACACCGTGTTTCCTTTGTGATAGACATTTGTGTATATTTGTATAGATAACACTTACCGTGTTTACTTTGTGATCAACATTTGTGTATATTTGTATATATAACCCTAATTGTGTTTCCTTTGTGATCATCATTTGTGTATATTTCTATAGATAATACTTAATGTCTTTCCCTTCTGATCAACATTTGTGTATATATTCTATAGATAACACTTATCGTGTTTTCTTTTGTGATCAACATTTGTGTATATTTCTATAGATAACACAACCAGTTTCCTTTGTGATTGACATTTGTGTATATTTCTATTGATAGCAATCATCGTGTTTTCTTTGTGATCAACATTTGTGTATATTTCTATGCACAACACTTCCCATGTTCACTTCTGATCAACATTTGTGTATATTTCTATGCACAACACTTCCCATGTTTACTTGTGTTAAACATTTGTGTATATTTCTATGCACAACACTTCCCATGTTTACTTGTGTTAAACATTTGTGTATATTTCTATGCATAACACTTCCCATGTTCACTTGTGACCAACATTTGTGTATATTTCTATGCACAAAACTTCCCATGTTCACTTATGTTCAACATTTGTGTATATTTCTATGCACAAAACTTCCCATGTTCACTTATGTTCAACATTTGTGTATATTTCTATGCACAAAACTTCCCATGTTCACTTATGTTCAACATTTGTGTATATTTCTATGCACAAAACTTCCCATGTTCACTTATGTTCAACATTTGTGTATATTTCTATGCACAAAACTTCCCATGTTCACTTATGTTCAACATTTGTGTATATTTCTATGCACAACACTTCCCATGTTCACTTGTGTTCAACATTTGTGTATATTTCTATGCATAACACTTCCCATGTTCACTTGTGACCAACATTTGTGTATATTTCTATGCACAAAACTTCCCATGTTCACTTATGTTCAACATTTGTGTATATTTCTATGCACAACACTTCCCGTGTTCACTTGTGTTCAACATTTGTGTATATTTCTATGCATAACACTTCCCATGTTCGCTTCTGATCAACATTTGTGTATATTTCTATGCACAACACTTCCCATGTTCACTTCTGATCAACATTTGTGTATATTTCTATGCATAACACTTCCCATGTTCACTTGTGACCAACATTTGTGTATATTTCTATGCATAACACTTCCCATGTTCACTTGTGATCAACATTTGTGTATATTTCTATGCATAACACTTCCCATGTTCACTTGTGATCAACATTTGTGTATATTTCTATGCAAAACACTTCCCATGTTCCCTTGTGACCAACATTTGTGTATATTTCTATGCACAACAATTTCCATGTTCCCTTGTGATCAACATTTGTGTATATTTCTATGCACAACACTTCCCATGTTCACTTGTGATCAACATTTGTGTATATTTCTATGCACAACACTACCCATGTTCCCTTGTGATCAACATTTGTGTATATTTCTATAGATAGCATTCATCGTGCTTTCTTTGTGTTCAACAGTTTTGTATATTTCTATAGATAATACTTGTCGTGTTTCCTTTGTGATCAACATTTGTGTATATTTCTATAGATAATAGTTATCGTGTTTTTTTGTGATCAACATTTGTATATATTTCTATTGCTAACACTTACCGCATTTCCTTTGTGATGCTGTTTCGTCTGAGTCATAGCAGTCAATAATTTATTTATCTCTGTTTTTCAACTTTAAGTTTGAAACATCTTTTTAGTGCACTGTGCCTCTAATGTCTCAGCCTCGTGGTTAATGACAGGAAGCTTGAATTCCTGTACTCCTCGCGCTTTCGCCGGCTTCTGTATGTAGAACGAAGCTTTTCACTGTTAAATTGACAATATACTCCTGCTAGTGCCTCAGCATTTCTAACCTGAAGACACCTTTTTTTAGTTGGAAGGTTTTTTTTTGTTGTCTTTAACAAAGCAGGACGACAAAGAACAGTTCACAATGTTCCAGTGGTGCTCTGAGCTGTTATTGTGTCATTTGTGTGAGGAGATGTGGGACAATGATTGCGAAGCCAGACAAGATTAGTTTCTGCGTCGTGTTCTTATTCTTCTTGCTCTTGTTCTGGGTTCTCCTTGTCCTTCTCGTTTGTTGCTCCTTCTTCTCCTTCTGCTTTTCTTCTTCTGTTTTTTTTCTTCTTTTTGTCATACTTCTCCCTTAACTTTTCGTGATAGCTTTCTTTCTCTTCCACGTAACTCTTTCGTTCTTTTCTTTTTCTTTCTTTCTTTCTATCCTTTTTCTTTTTTTGTTTTTCTTTCTTTCTATCTTGTTCCTTTCTTTCTTGTGTTTCTTTCTTTCTGATTTCCTTTTCTTTGTACTGTATGTTGTTATTTTTCTCTCTCCTGCCTTCCCTTTTCTATTACTTTTTTTTTTTTTTGGTGGTACTACCTTTCTATCTTTTTTCGTGTTTCTTCTTTGTTTTGCTTGCGTGCTGTTTCTTTCTTTGTTATCTGTCTTTGATTTTTGTTATTGTTTTCGTTGCTTTCTTTTCATTAGTTTATTTAAAGTGCACATGTAAGTTCAAGACGGAGGTGAATATGACATGACGACGAAAACAGTTAATATAGTACGCACGGAGTATGAGTAGGGGTGGTGAGTCTAATGCTAGCAACCAGTCAGTTCAGTCACCCCGGTCTGCTTTCTTTACGTAAATGCATCAACAAAAAAACATCTCCACGTTAAAGTTCTGTTCAAGACAAACAGGAATGACATAAAGACACGGGGCATGAGTGGGTGGGGTGGTGAGACTGATGACTGATGATGACTGATTCCAGCCTTGAACGTCGCACTGGGTGCACCGGTAACCTGACGTTTTAGGGGGGAGGGGGGCAGGGGTGTGTGTGTGTGATAGGGGCGGTGGGGGGGTGGGGGGGGGAGGGGGGCGGCTACTCCAGCTGTTCAGTGCTGGTGATTTCCCCTGTGTTCATGGCGTTCGCCAAAAGGAGCCACTGAGTCTGACGGTAGTCTTGGTCTCGTTATTGCGCACTGGCCACCGCTAGATGGAAGCGGGGGGGGGGGGGGGGGGGGGGGGGGGGGGGGGGGGGAAGGGGGGAGGGAGAAAAGAGAGGGAATGGAAGAAAAAAAAAACAAAGCTGAAGAGAGGTAAAAAAAACAAAAAAACACAAAACAAAACAATAAAATAAAATAAAAGAAGAAAAAGCTGTGGCACCAGACTTACCAGCAGCAAAATTGGTCCTCCATGTCTTCGCCTTTATTTCTCATCGTCTCTTAGGGTCTGTCTGTGTCTCTGTCTGTGTTACTCT
>NC_134880.1:47613036-47623036 GCF_041734735.1 Babylonia areolata | reverse complement strand
TATCCCAGATCGCGATGTTCTCCTCCTCCTCCTCCTGCTAACTGTCAACATGGTTATCATTGTCATCATCATGTTCTGATTCCAGAATGTGATCTCCTCCTCCTCCTCTTCCTTCACCTCTTCCTCCTCCTGCTAATTGTCAATATGGTTATCATTATCATGTTCATATCCCAGATCGTAATCTCCTCCTCTTTCTTCTCCTTCTCCTCTTCCTCCTCCTGCTAACTGTCAATATGGTTATCATTGTCATCATCATGCTCTCATCCCAGATTATGATCTCCACCTCCTCCTCCTCCCCCTCCTAATTTTCAGTATGGATATCATTGTCATCATCATGTTCTTATTGTGATCTCCTCCTCCTCCTCCTCCACCTCCTGCTCCTGCTAACTGCCATGGTTATCATCATCATCCTGTTCTGATTCCAGAGTGTGATCTCCTCCTCCTTCTCCTCCTGTTAACAATCAATATGGATATTGTCATCATAATGTTCTTATTGTGATCTCCTCCTCCTCCACCTCCTGCTCCTGCTCACTGCCATGGTTATCATCATCATCATCATCCTGTTCTGATTCCAGAGCGTGATTTTCCATGTGGAGCGGCACCCGACACACCGCTGGTTCCGCCAGTGTGTGACCTTCAACTTCTTCCCCAGCCCGCAGCACGAGTTGGCCTACAACCTCTTCAACCTGCTGGCTCTCTACGGCCTACCCCTGCTCATCATCACCGCCTCCTATGGGCTCATCCTCTGCCAGATCTCCAAGAAGACCCGCCAGAGCAAAAGTGAGTGGCTGTGCCGTCCTTGAATATAATAGAACATTTTATTGTCAGAAAACCTAAATACTTACAAGACACAATAAAACAAACAAACATATGAAACAAAAACATTCATGGACAAATGTTGCCAGTCTTGGCTCTGTAATTCTTTGGGTAAGATCAGCTCGCTAGGCTTGGTATTCGGACGACATTTATCGTTTAGCAATATGTTTCTGAAAAATATAGAATTTCACACAATTGTCCGAAAGATGAATCTCGTCTTCTAAACTCTTACATGTGGCACACAGGCACGCAGTCTTTGCTCTTTCGGTGTGTTTGTGTTTTGTTTGTTTGTTTTTGTTTTATACCCCCCCCCCATATATATATATATATATATATATATATATATATATATACCTTCCTTGTTCGATCTGTTAGTTACGGGCGCTGATTCCTAACATAGTCAGTGCTTGTCTGTGTTTTATATTTGTTGCATCTTTAAAGCGTTGTTCAGTTTCATTATTTGTCACAGCGTTCTTGTAAAACTCTAGTTTAGATAAACTGATAATACAAAAAAAAAAAAGAAGAAGTAAATTTAGAGTAAAAAGTAATACCGAATCAGCATACAAAGAACAGGAACCAAATACTCCAGCCAAAAACCGTATAAAGTTCTTCACCCTGGGAGGGACGCTCACTCAGTCTGGCTCCGCGACAAGGCCATTATTGTCGTCAGTAGGGGGCTTAGTAGGTGGTGTCCTAAGTACGTTACATCATAACAGGCACTACCGAACACCACCGAAGTGACTCAGCAGGAGTGCAGGGTCTCCTCTGGTGTGTGGCCTTCTGGCTACCCAACATTGATGGTTCCCTGCGGACTGCCGACGCTGGGACTGTGTTGTCGTGTAAAGTGGGGGCTCGGAATGAGCGGCGTGGGAGTAATGCCACTGAAATGGTTCAGGTGACGGGGCAGCTAGAAAAAAACCAACAAAAACAAACAAACAAACAAAAAAAACGTTTAAAGTGTCACGTACACTAGTGGCGTGTAAAACTATAAAATAGCTATCTACGATGAAAATACGAGACTAACACATGTAATAATGGACAGACAAAAAAATCAGGTAACAAACATGTGAAGAACGAAACTGACTAGTAGCTAACTACACTTTTTCGCGGTTGTTAGTATCGTAGAAATGCGGCAAGATAATGGAGAAATTCAATTATGTAACGATACTGACTAAATGCCTCAACGGGATTTGCATTCGCGCCAAAATAGCGGCTGGGCGTGTGTGTGTGTATGTGTGTGTGTGTATGCGCGCACGTGTGTGTGTGTGTGTGTGTGTGTGTGTGTGTGTGTGTGTGTGTGTGTGTGTGTGTGTGTGAGAGAGAGAGAGAGAGAGAGAGAGAGAGAGAGAGAGAACACTGAACTGAACACTGAAATGCTTTTGTCATTAGCTGAAAAGCTCTGGTGACATTGTAAGTACTAATCAGAACAAAATGGTGCAAAATAGATAAAAATGGAATAGAAAAAACAACAAACAAAAATTGGAACAACATAAACTAATAAGAGATTTGCGACACTTTGGCACTTTATCATTAGCTTAAAGTACATGTGACAGGGGGGTAATGTGTTTTTTTCAGTCGTTCGTCTCCAAGGTTTGAACAGTACACAGAAAACAAAGTACAGATAAAACATAATAAATATTCACACATGTAACATCGACACACATCATATCAATACAAACACATAATAAAGTACATATAAATCCTGAAATAATTATTCATGCCTCAACATCAACATCAAAACCCATCATATCAATACGAACACACCAAATGATTACAATGTCGAGATTGACCATCCAAATGTAGTCTTTCCTTTTAATCCATGTTGGTTTTTTTTAACTCATAGAACCCATACTAATTTTAAATTGATTAATGAATATTTGGACCGATGATGGACGTTTTCCGTATATTTATTGCTTCAGATGAATATTTTGCAAGTGAAAGCATCATATCTTCATTTTCTGTCATCAGTATGCCGAACAAATCTTTTCTCTGCGCTGGATCTGTATTGAAATGGGTACAGTTTTATTCGCAATTCATCGTATCTTTTGCAGCTGAATATAAAATGATTTTCATCTTCTGGGTTTTCGCCACACATTGGGCAAGGAGATGTTGTTAACGTGTGATCGAACCATCTTCTGTTGGCATTCAGTCCACGTTCTCTCAATCTGAGCTTCGCAAAGCATATTTTATGCCATTTATTTGTTAACATACTTCTCCGTTTGAAATAGTGATATTTAAATGAATAAAACAACCTATACCTATCACTGCTCTCTAATTCTCCGTGCCAGTTTTGTTTGTAACATGCTATAAGTCTATCTTTAAATTTCGATACAAAGCCGAGAGAGAGAGAGAGAGAGAGAGAGAGAGAGAGAGAGAGAGAGAGAGAGAGAGAGAGAGAGAGAGAGAGAGAGAGAGAGTGTGTGTGCGTGCGCGCGTGTGTGTGTTCAAATGAGAAAAGAAGGAAGAGAAAAAATAAGAAAAAATGGAGAATTGTGTGAGCAGCGTCTCATTTATCTAAAAGCACTGTGACCAGACCTCAAACCTTTGGGACTCTCTGACCTTTGGATGAAAGCGATACGCCTTTGCACAAGCCCGTCTCCCTCTGGGACAAGACCTCAATCCTTCTGATTATCTGTCTCTCTGTATGTCTGTCTGTCCGTCTGTCTCACTGACTTCCCACGTCTGTGTATGTCATACACGTAAAATGTTATATGTCTTTATGAGTGTGTATGTGAACATAACTGAATCCTGATAGACTGACACGGGAAACCACCAAGGAGCGAGAGTTGCGCCTACTGGAATCTGCCAGCTGCATCAACATGCTCCTGGGAAACACAAGGCCTCACGGCGCTGGACATTGCACGCACCTGGTGTGTCCTATCACAACCAAAGTGACTACATTGTGGTACAACATCGATTCCAGTCGGACATCAACAGACCAAAGGCTAGGACATTCCCTAGTGCAGATGTTGGAAGTGAGCATCATCTTGTTGTTATGAAAACCAGAGTCAAGGTTTTTGAAGATCAAGAAATCCCAAAGCACCAGACTGAAAATCAATCTTAAACGACTGAAGGATCATTCCATCTTTGATTCCTTAAAACAAACAATTATTGTCGGAAAGTTTGCACCACTGCTAGCGCTTGATGAGGATGTTGAAGTGATGACCACCACTTTCAACACAGCAATGACTGAAGCAGCCAGAAGACTGCTAAAAAAAAAACCCCAACAACAACAAACAAACACACACACGCCACCGCCGGAAAACCCAGCCCTGGGGCAGAGAAGAGTTCTTGGACATGTGTGACGAACGAAGAGACACGAAGAACGCCAGGTACACAACAAAGAACAGCAGAATACAAAGAGGTCAACAACAGATCTGACAAGGCGTGGAGAGAGCCAAGAAGGACTGGATCAAAGAACATTGCAATGAAACAGAAAACTGTCTGAACAAGAACAGCAGTAGAAAAGCATTCCAAGTTATGAAAGATATGACAAAGCAAAGTCAGTCCAGAGTCAACACGATTCAGGACAAAGAAGTAAAATGCCTCAGACGAAAAAGACATTATGCACGGGTGGAATGAATGTGTTGGAGATATCTTTACAACCTACTGCCAAATGCAGACCCCAGTGTACTCTCAAGCGGTGAGGCAACAATGATGACTCTCCGGTACTGCGTGAAGTAAAGAAAGCCATAAGATCACTAGAAGCACGAGGCACTGACAACATACCAGCTGAACTAAAAAAAAAAAAATTAAAAAAAAACTGGAGGAGAGGCAATGATTCATGCCCTTACCAAAATCTGGACTGGACAATGGCCATCAACAGGAAAAGTCTCTGATTATCACTCTGCCAAAGAAAAGCAACTTACAATAATGCCAGAATGACAGACTTATCAGTCTGATTGGCAATGCAAACAAAGTGATGCTCAAAGTATTCCTATACAGACGACAGGCAGAAGAAGTCATAGAAGAAAAAGCTGTATTCCACAGTGATAGAAGCACCACAGGACAGATTTTCAATCTTCGTCTTCTGTGTGAGAAATGATAAAGCCAACACCAACCAAAACAAATCTATATTGTCTTCATCGACTTTAAGAAGGCATTTGATCGAATGTGGCATGATGCACTGTGGGCAACCATAAATGAACACAACACGGGCCAAAAGCTGATCAACACCATCAGTCAGCTGTGCACAGAAACCAACAATGCAGTCTTTGTTCACGAAATTGTCGGCGACCGGTTGCACATGTCAGCTGGGGTCCGTCAAGGCTGTCTTCTATCTCCAAAACTCTTCAACGTTCGTTCTCTTGGACTGTATAATGACTAATGCCCTGGAAGGGCACTCTGGCACAATCAGCATAAGAGGACGTACCATCACAAATTTCTTATTTCGTAATGACTTGGCTGAGCTGCCAGGCAGTGAGGAAGAGTTAGCGAAGGTAGCGAACCGCTTGGATGATACATCAATCAAGCACGGAATGGAATCGGCGATGAGACGAAAACGAAACTCATGACAAATATCAAAAACCCAGACAAGACCAAGATTAATATCAGCTGACATCATCTGGAAATAGTAATGATTAAGTACCATCATCAGTGAAGAAGTGCCCAAGAACGATATTGGCAATAACTGTGCAGACTGCAACAACACTGACAAGACTGGGAGGAAGGTGGCAGAATGGTTAAGACGCTCAGCTGCCAATACAGAGAGTCCGTGAGGGTGTGGGTTCGAATCCCGCTCTCGCCCTTTCTCCTAAGTTTGACTGGAAAATCAAACTGAGCGTCTAGTCTTTCGGATGAGACGATAAACCGAGGTCCCGTGTGCAGCACGCACTTGGCGCACTGAAAAAGAACCCATGGCAACGAGAGTGTTGTCCTCTGGCGAAATTACGTAAAATGAAATCCACTTTCATAGGTACACAAATATGTAAGCATGCACTCAAGGCCTGACTAAGCGCGTTGGGTTATGCTGCTGGTCAGGCATCTGCTCAACAGATGCGGTGTAGCGTGTATGGATTTGTCCGAACGCAGTGACGCCTCCTTGAGAAAGTGAAAACTGAAAAACTGACAAGACTGAAGCCCACACGGGGAGACAAAAAATAGCAGTCTCAGACCACGCTGAAGCCCCCGCATGCTCTGGTTCTCTCTATCTTCTTGTATGCATGCGAATCGTGACGATAAACTGAAGTCCCGTGTGCAGCATGCAGAGTTGTCCTTCGGTTGAGGCGAGAAACCGAGGTCCCGTGCGTAGAATGCACGAGGAGCACTAAACAGACACCTCACTCAACAAAAGTGTTGTCCTCTGGCAAAATTCTGTAGAAGAAATCCACTCTGATAGGTACACAAATATTATAAACATGCAGTTAAAACCTGACTAAACGCGTTGTGCTATGCTGTTGGTCAGGCATTTGCCTGATGCAGATGCGGTGTAGTATATATGGATTTGTCCGAACGCAGTGACGCCTCCTTGGTAAACTGAAACTGAAATTGAAACTGCCAAATCATCGTGAAAAGTGCAGAAAGGTAGGTAAGCAGCGCTCAGTTGCCTCCCTTACTGTTTGGTCCGGAAACCTGGGGTGCAACACAACTGGGTAGATCCTTTCCGTTTACACAACATGGCCAGTGCTGACACTTGCTTACGCTTCTGAATATTAGCTTTGTGTGAGCTTCCTTCTACTGCTGTGCGTATACTTTGACCTCTCTTGATTTATATATTATTCCGCGATGGAGGATAAGTTTAGTGCATTTTTCTTTCTTTCTTCTTTCTTTTGTTGATTTTTTCTTTCTGTTGTTCATGGTGGTGGTGGTTGTGGTGTTGTTGTAAAACCCAACTTTTGTTTAGTTCCCATTCTCCTTAAAATATCACCTATCGATGGCAGCTTTGGAAAATTCTTGGAATGTAATGAATTTTTTTTTCCGTGGAGAAGGGCGGGAACACGGTTATGTAAATGGCTCCTCTCTCGGAGCAGGACAGAGACATGGCTATGTAAGTGGCACCTCTCTCGGAGGAGGACAGAGACATGGCTATGTAAATGGTATCTCTCTCAGAGAAAGACAGAGACATGGCTATGTAAGTGGTACCTCTCTCAGAGGAGGACAGAGACATGCTTATGTAAGTGGCACCTCTCTCAGAGGAGGACATAGACGTGGCTATGTAAATGGTATCTCTCTCGGAGGAGGACAGAGACATGGCCATGTAAATGGTATCTCTCTCGGAGGAGGAAAGAGACATGGCTATGTAAATGGTATCTCTCTCGGAGGAGAACAGAGACATGGCTATGTAAGTGGTATCTCTCTCGGAGGAGGACAGAGACATGGCTATGTAAATGGTATCTCTCTCTGGGAAAGACAGAGACATGGCTATGTAATTGGTATCTCTCTTAGAGGAGGACAGAGACATGGCTATGTAAATGGTATCTCTCTCTGGGAAAGACAGAGACATGGCTATGTAAGTGGTATCTCTCTTAGAGGAGGACAGAGACATGGCTATGTAAATGGTATCTCTCTCTGGGAAAGACAGAGACATGGCTGTGTAAGTGGTATCTCTCTTAGAGGAGGACAGAGACATGGCTATGTAAATGGTATCTCTCTCGGAGGAGGACAGAGACATGGCTATGATGGTATCTCTCTCGGAGGAGAACAGAGACATGGCTATGGAAGTGGTATCTCTCTCGGAGGATGACAGAGACATGGCTATGATGGTATCTCTCTCAGAGGATGACAGAGATATGGCTATGTAAGTGGTATCTCTCTTAGAGGAGGACAGAGACATGGCTATGTAAATGGTATCTCTCTCGGAGGAGGAAAGAGACATGGCAATGTAAATGGTATCTCTCTCGGACTAGGACAGAGACATGGCTATATAAGCGGCACCTCTGTCGGAGGAGGACAGAGACATGGCTATGTAAATGGTATCTCTCTCGGAGGAGGACAGAGACATGGCTATGTAAATGGTATCTCTCTCGGAGGAGGAAAGAGACATGGCAATGTAAATGGTATCTCTCTCGGACGAGGACAGAGAAATAGCTATGTAAATGGTATCTCTCTCAGAGAAAGACAATAGCTATGTAAATGGTATCTCTCTCAGAAAAAGACAGAGACATGGCTATGTAAGTGGTATCTCTCTCGGAGGAAGACAGAGACATGGCTATGTAAATGGTATCTCTCTCTGGGAAAGACAGAGACATGGCTATGTAAATGGTATCTCTCTCGGAGGAGGACAGAGACATGGCTATGTAAATGGAATCTCTCTCGGAGGAGAACAGAGACATGGCTATGTAAGTGGTATCTCTCTCGGAGGAGGACAGAGACATGGCTATGTAAATGGTATCTCTCTCAGAGGAGGACAGAGATATAGCTATGTAAATGGCATCTCTCTCGGAGGAGGACAGAGACATGGCTATGTAAATTGCATCTCTCTCTGAGGAGGAAAGAGACATGGCTATGTAAATGGTATCTCTCTCAGAGGAGGATAGAGACGTGGCTATGTAAGTGGTACCTCTCTCAGAGGATGACAGAGACATGGCTATGTAAATGGTATCTCTCTCAGAGGAGGACAGAGACATGGCTATGTAAATGGTATCTCTCTCAGAGAAAGACAGAGACATGGCTATGTAAGTGGTACCTCTCTTGAAAGAGGACAGAGACATGGCTATGTAAGTGGCACCTCTCTTGAAGGAGGACAGAGGCATGGCTATGTAAATGGTATCTCTCTCAGAGGAGGACAGAGACATGGCTATGTAAATGGTATCACTCTCAGAGAAAGACAGAGACATGGCTATGTAAGTGGTACCTCTCTTGGAGGAGGACAGAGACATGGCTATGTAAGTGGCACCTCTCTTGAAGGAGGACAGAGACATGGCTAAGAAAATGGTATCTCTCTCAGAGGAGGACAAAGACATGGCTATGTAAATGGTATCTCTCTTAGAGGAGGACAGAGACATGGCTATGTAAATGGTATCTCCCTCGGAGGAGGACAGAGACATGGCTATGTAAGTGATACCTCTCTCAGAGGAGGACAAAGACATGGCTATGTAAGTGGCACCTCTCTCGGAGGAGGACGGATACATGGCTATGTAAGTGGCACCTCTCTCGGAGGAGGAAAGAGATGGCTATGTAAATAGTATCTCTCTCGGAGGAGAACAGAGACATGGCTATGTAAGTGGTATCTCTCTCGGAGGAGGACAGAGACATGGCTATGTAAATGGTATCTCTCTCTGGGAAAGACAGAGACATGGCTATGTAATTGGTATCTCTCTTAGAGGAGGACAGAGACATGGCTATGTAAATTGTATCTCTCTCGGAGGAGGAAAGAGACATTGCAATGTAAATGGTATCTCTCTCGGAGGAGGACAGAGACTCGGCTATATAAGTGGCATCTTTCTCAGAGGAGGACACAGACATGGCTATGTAAGTAGTATCTCTCTCAGAGGAGGACAGAGACATGGCGATGTAAATGGTATCTCTCTCGGAGAAAGACAGAGACATAGCTATATAAGTGGTATCTTTCTCAGAGGAGGACACAGACATGGCTATGTAAGTAGTATCTCTCTCAGAGGAGGACAGAGACATGGCTATGTAAATGGTATCTCTCTCGGAGGAAGACAGAGACATGGCTATGTAAATGGTATCTCTCTCAGAGGAGGACAAAGACATGGCTATGTAAGTGGTACCTCTCTCAGAGGAGGACAAAGACATGGCTATGTAAATGGTATCTCTCTCGGAGGAGGACGGATACATGGCTATGTAAGTGGCACCTCTTTCGGAGGAGGAAAGAGAGATGGCTATGTAAATAGTATCTCTCTCGGAGAACAGAGACATGGCTATGTAAGTGGTATCTCTCTCGGAGGAGGACAGAGACATGGCTATGTAAATGGTATATCTCTCTGGGAAAGACAGAGACATGGCTATGTAATTGGTATCTCTCTTAGAGGAGGACAGAGACATGGCTATGTAAATGGTATCTCTCTCAGAGGAGGACAGAGACTCGGCTATATAAGTGGTATCTTTCTCAGAGGAGGACACAGACATGGCTATGTAAGTAGTATCTCTCTCAGAGGAGGACAGAGACATGGCTATGTAAATGGTATCTCTCTCGGAGAAAGACAGAGACATGGCTATATAAGTGGTATCTTTCTCAGAGGAGGACACAGACATGGCTATGTAAGTAGTATCTCTCTCAGAG
>NC_134880.1:47600536-47605536 GCF_041734735.1 Babylonia areolata | reverse complement strand
ATTTCAGTGTTTTTCTCTCTGTCTCTCTTTCTCTCTGTCTCTCTTTTTCTATCTCTCTCACTCCTTCCCTCCCTCTCTCTCTCTCTCCTGCCCCCCCCCTACCCTCCCTTCTCTCTCTCTCTCTCTCTCTCCTTGTCTCCGTCTTTGGGTACTTCTGTGTCTTTCTGTGTGTCTACCCAATAAAATGAAAAAAAAAAAGGATGCAAGAAGATTATAGCCACAAATCTATCTTGAAAGCAATATCAAGAGTCTTAACAAATCAAACCAATACTGATATGATCTCCAAACCTATAATGCTCATTCCTACATGGAATAGAGCAGACTCTATCTGCACTTCCATAGAACAATCGATGAAACATACTGGCACGCTGATGCATGATCTAGCAGAAGTGGATTAACTCTCTCCATACGAACGGCGAAAGAGACGACGTTAACAGCGTTTCACCCCAATTACCATCATCAAAATATTGCAAGCGGAAGGCTCTTATACTGAAGACGTGAATGTTGACAAAGAATACCACAATTGTGACGACGGAAGCTAAAGGTTGGGTCATTGAGACACCCACTGGACATCCGAGGGGGTCTGTGTAGAGGAGAAGAGAGGACTGGTCGTACTGAGTGAGTTAAGGTATGTGTGGCCCATACACAAATCCCCCCACTCCCCACCCCCACCTCTCTCTATCTCTCTCTAGTCTCTCACACGCGTGTTGGAAGGAAACACACCAACACATTAACTGATTGCTTACTGCAGATTCGTCTCAGAACCGAGGTCAGAAATCGAAATCGCAACATTCTGAACGGGCTGTATGAATGAATGTCTTTAACCCCTTGACCGCTGAAACGTGGTGAAATAAGACACGTGTGACGTGTGACACGAGTTTGAAGCACAGTGACTCTTCTTCTTCTGTGCATTTATCAAGGGTATAGTTGATTTTTTTTTTTTTTGCTGAACAAAAGTGATGCAAGCCCAAATTTGGAAGAAGTCCAAATCACGAGTGGTTATTGAGGCCCTGACTTGTACGTAAGCTCTGCCATCCCAGTGAGGTTACTGCCCCTCACTGGCCAGCTTATTCAGTTTTGTCAGCAGTAGTCAACGGGTTAATCTTCGTTGTGGATCGAATGCTCTGTTTCTCTACTTGCCTCCCTCTGTCTTTTTCTTTCTTTCTTTTCTCCATCCTTTCTTCGTTTTCCCCCTACATCTTTTGACTAGATTCTATTTTAGACGGTAAAGTCCTTTCGAGTTCTGCATTTGTTCCCCTGTCTATTTGAGCGTCTACGTCTGATCTATCTATCTATCTATCTATCTATCTATCTATCTATCTATCTATCTGTCTGTCTGTCTGTATGTCTATCTATCTATTTATCTGTCTATCTATATATCTATCTCTCTCTATCTCTCTCTCTCTCTCTCTTTCTATCTATCTATCTATCTATCTATCTGTCTGTCTGTCTGTCTATCTATCCATCTATCTATCTATCTGTCTGTCTGTCTGTCTATCTATCTATCTATCTATCTACCTCTGTTCCCGCCACTTTCTCAATCCCATTCCCTTCCAATATCATCTTCAGTCCCCACTGTCTCTGTCTTTTTCTGTGTGTGTGTATGGGGAGGGGTGGGGTGGGGCGGAGGCTAGTGTGGGTGGGTGGGTAAATGAGTGCTCACGGACACACACACACACACTCTCTCTCTCTCTCCTTCTCTCTCTCTCTCTCTCTCTCTCTCTCTCTTTCTCTCCCTCTCTCTCCCTCTCTCTCTCTCTCCCTCTTTCTCTCTCCCTCTCTCTCTCTCTCTCTCTCTCTCTCTCTCTCTCTCTCTCCCTCCCTCACTCTCTCTCCCTCTCTCTCTATCTCTCTCCCTCCCTCTCTCTCATCCCTCTCTCTCTCTCTTTCCCTCACTCTCTCCCCCTCTCCTTCCCTCTCTCCCTCTTTCTCCCCCCCCCCCTCTCTCTTTCTCTCTCTCTCACTCATGCTTTCTCTTTGTGTAGAGTGAGCAGGGGAGAGAAACAGAAGAGGCTGGAAATTAGAGAGAATGTCAAGTAGAAAGGCTAGCTCCCCCTCCCCCCTTCCTCCCCCCTGTCCACCGCCTCCTTGAAATCAGACGCCACTACTCTCCACTCTTCTGATCATTGTCTTCATACCTAATTTCAAACCTGTTCCTTTACTTCCGATGGCTTGTTTGTTCGTCTCCTACGATGTATTTACCGAACATGTCGCTATCCATTGTTGGTTGAAACAGAGGCAAATGTTCGAACTCTAGCGGGTGGTTTTGTTTTAGGACAATGTATGAGACGATTTTAGATCGTTTGTATTTAAATCTGAAGAAAAAAAAAAGAAAAAAAAAGAAAGAAAGAAAAAAACAAAACAAAACAAAACAAAAAAACACACACCGAAAAACAAACAACCTCAGCCAAGAAATATATATCTATGTCCTTCTCCTCCTCCTCCTTCAACTTCTTCTTCTTTATCATCAACATTATCACTATCATAATCTTCTTCTTCTTCTTCTTCTTCTTCTTCTGCTCCTCCTCCTCCTTCTTCTTCTTTATCATCAACATTATCACTATCATAATTTTCTTCTTCTTCTTCCTCTGCTCCTTCTTTTTCTTCTTCTTTATCATCAACATTATCACTATCACAATTCTCTTCTTTTTCTTCGTCTGTGTCTTCTTCTTCTTCTCTGCCCATTATCAATGCTGTTTTACACGATCGTCTCATAATTGTCTTCTAGCGCTGTGTGTGTGTGTGGTAGGGGGGGAAGGGGTTGGGGGTTGGAGGGGGATGGTGTGTGTTGTGTTGGGTGACTGGCAAACGACAGTCGAGGCGAATTGTTCTGTATGAGGGATTAGAGATGATGATTTATTTTCCAAACATCTGTTACTGATAAAAATGATGATTATGTTTTTTCACGTGATTTGTTGTTGTTGCTGCTACTGTTTTCGGGCTAACTGGCAACATAAATTTGTATGAATTGTTCTGATGGAAGAAAATAAGACGCTTAATCGCTTTCTTCACATTCACATGTGCTTTTCGTTTGTTTTTTGTTGTTGTTGTTGTTGTAGTTTCGACATCTTCTTTTGCGTTTCTGTTATGAAATCGAGGCTCGCATGTTGAGGAAATCCATATATAGGGTTTTATTTTTGGAGCATGGGAGTTGTAACCCATGGCAAACTGTTTTCTTGTATGTCTTTATGTCTTGGACTTACCAGTTGGCAACAAGGAATCGCAAGTGTGCCCCCACACCCACCCATCCCCACCTCCCCGCCTCCCACCCCGGGAAAAAAAAATGTCCCTAAAAGGTCGCAACTGTTCGCAGCCAAAAACATGGTGTCTTACTTTTGTTGCAAAAACAAACATTGGATCTTCCTTCCTTGTGCAGGAGACCCAGACTGAAGCCAGAAACCCTGTTGAGTGTTATTGAACTTCTTTTTTTTCTCTGCCCCATCATCTGCACCGTATCAGTGGCATTACACCCCGCGCCGCTCATTTAGATTTCCCCATACACTGCCACCTTCGGGTTCGTCCGTCACAGTTCCAGTGTCGGCAGTCCGCAGGGAACCATCGATGTTAGGTCGCCAAGAGGCCACAAACCAGAGGAGACCCTGCACTGCTGCTGAGTCACACTGGTGGTGTTCAGTGGTGCCTGTTCTGATTTAACGTACTTAGGACACCACCTACTGAGGCCCCTACTGACGACAATAATGGCTTAGTCGCGGAGCCAGACTGAGTGAGCATCCCTCCCAGAGTGGAGACTGCCACCACGTCCCTCATACAACAGCCCCTCATGAATCTGCCGACACTGAAGACATTGACAGGACACACCCCAAGGACAGAAACGGAAGGGTATCGAAACTGAGGTCACCATGAGAGCAGGGCATGAAAGGCCACAGACTTTGAGACTGTTTTGTCTATATTGATGATGATGGAGGAAGAGGATGACGATGACGATGACGATGTTGCTATGGAGGTCCATTTTGGTATGGGACTGCGTGACAAGGCTGTACTCTACGCTTCCTGTCATAATGATATCCCGGCATTAACCAGGCCCGAGAGATACAGACACTTGCAGTGTTGGTCAGGTAATTAGAGCAACACACCCAAAGACGCACCCTTGAAGTGCATGACACTCGACTGTGTGGTCCCAGACTCCCACAGCACACTCAACTCTGGGTAGGAGACGGCCACGGGCCGAAAAACCCACCTCAGCTGGGATTCGAACCCGCGTCCTCCCATCCGTCAGTCCGCGACGCTAACCACTTCGCCACGGCGGCTGGTGAACTTTTTTTTCTTTGTTTTTGTGGGGGTGAGGGTGGGGGTGGAGGTTCCCAGTCGAGTCTTTGGCTGTCGGGGGACAGTTGAATCCTCTATTTAGGGCTGGCTCACAAGGATGGCTGTGAGAATCAGATGTCAGCTCATGTTGAGAATTATCACAACAAGCTGCGTTTGGAAATTGTTTCTGTTTTCCTTTTCATCTTTTTGGGGGCAGATATAAGGTATCATCATTTATCTGACTAAACAACAAACACAGGAAACACACACACACACACACACACACACACACACACACACACACACACACACACACACACACACACACACACACACACACACACACACACACACAAAGAATCAATATTTTGAACATGGTGACTGACATGTCAACGCTGTTTTTATGTTTCATAAAAGCAGGCCTGTTTTCGTTGTTTGTGAAGTCTGCATGAATTGACTGATTGACTAACTGATTTCTGATGAAATGTGGCGCCAAGACGACGGGAGTCATTTGCACAACATGACGTCTACCTTCACCTTCACCTCTACACTCCATCTCGCTCACTACGATCAGCTTCGGATCCACTCCACTTACGCATACCCAGATTCAAACTCTCGACTGTTGGCCGCCGTTCTTTCTCTGTCTCTGGACCTTGCAGTTGGAATGAACTTCCTCTTTCGCTTCGTCAAGTCTCCACACTCAGCTCTTTCAAGTCTGGTCTTAAAACCCATCT
>NC_134880.1:47555536-47588036 GCF_041734735.1 Babylonia areolata | reverse complement strand
TCTATTTTAAGTTTCCCTTGACCTGTTACTCAAGAAATACAATGATTGTTTTATCATCTGAAATTTATCAGCAGTTATAGCGTTTATTCAGACGGGTCAACTGGAGGGGGGAGGGGCAGGGGTTGTGGTGGGGGAGGGGGGGGGGGGTTAAAACCGTCAGTGAAAGATCAAACATTTTCTCTTATCCTGAAAATCGGTTTCTGGGTCAACAAAATATACACGGTTCACACAGTCGCAGTTCAGTTCAGTTCAGTTCAGTCATCGTTGACAACTTTGTTTTCAGGAATGTTCACGACAGCGTTTCGACGCGAAAGACGCCGCTTTAACCTGTGGTTAAAATACAAGTTGGGTCTCAACAACAGGTCTTCGTACGGGAGCACCAATTCCTGTTCTGCCAGACTCATGTGATGGAGCGGATGTCGATGACGACGCGGGGGGGTGTTAGCTTCCCCTGAGATACATTGCATTGCCTTTTTCTCCACTGAGAGAGGAGCTGATGTCTGTTGCCCCCCCCCCACCCCTTCCACCCCCTCACCCCCCCCCCCCCCCCCGCCCCCCGCCCTCCCCCACCTGGCCTGGTACTTTGCTGCAACCCAGTTCACTGACTTGCCTGTGTCGGAGAGAACTCTCTGTTGTTGTGGATTTTTTTTTTTCTTGGTAATCTGCTGGATCGTGTGATGTGAGACTAGCTAGTGAGTTACTTTGCTGGCTAGCTGTTTTCCGCTATCTTCGTTTCCTGTTTGGTTAGTTGTGTTTGAGGAACTAATGTTGATACTTTTTTTTCGGCATCATCATTTGATATATATATATATATATATATATATATATATATATATGCGTGTGGCAATTCATTGCCGTTTAGTTTTCTTGATTGTGTTGTGTTAATCGACAGTCTCGACCTTCTAGTTAGTACATCCGAAAAGAAATACCCCCCCCCCCCCCCCGCCCCCCCGCCACACACACACACGCGCACGCACGCACTTACACACACACACACACACACACACACGCACACACACACACACACACACACACACACACACACACACACACACACACACAAAATGAGTTGCGAAATAAACACTGGATTCACAATAATAAACGGATCCGTATACATCGTATACGATTTAGCAGAGTAATGAAACGGAAGTGACACAGGAAAAATATAGATACATTGAAAATTAATCGTGTTTTGTAAAACCCCGTCCTAACTGGTAGTAGAGCCTAAAAAAAGACGAATCTACAGAAATTCGCATTTTTACTTGTTGACCTATTGCGTAGTTATTTACTGTGACCCAGAGCTTGTTTAAAAAAAAAAGAAAAAAAAAAGAAAGAAAAAAAAGCACCTTCAGAAAGTATAGCTGGTGAGCAGTGGTTCACGTTGTTACCAACAAAATTATGTTTTCAATATCTCGAAAACAGGAAGGAAAGAACTTTCTAAAACGCCTTGTTGTTTCGAAGCAGCAATAACTGCAAAAATCGACACTGTTATTCACTTCAGAGTGCGCCTGACGTGTGATTTCCTGTCGAGATAAACACTCGCGCTGTGTGTGGCTTCGTCGGCGACATGGTCTCCCTGTCATGCCATTGATTGTGTGTGGCTAAGTGCCAGACACAGCGTTCTTGAACTGCAACTGTCCGTCGGACAGAACCTCCACAACACAGTCATAAACGATTTCGAAACGTAAATACATTGTCAGTATAATATCATTAATCAACATACAAAGAAATTATGTAAAAAATAAAATAAAATAAAAATAAAAAACGAAGAAGAAGAAGAAAACTAAAAAGTAATAATTATACAACCCGTGGTTTCGTTATCAGTCATTAATGTATACAACCCGTAGTTTCGTTATCAGTCAACAATGTATACAACCCGCAGTTTCGTTATCAGTCAGTAATGTATACAACCTGTAGTTTTGTTTGTTTGTTTTTTGTTTGTTTGTTTGTTTGTTTTTGGATACATTCATTGATACGGATACTTATATAGCGCCTACACTCGGTCGGAGACCAAGCTCAAAGCGCTTTACACACACGGAGTCATTTACACAACAGGCTGCCTACCTGGGTAGAGCCGACTGACGGCTGCCATTGGGCGCAACATCATTCGTTTCCTGTGTCATTCAATCAGACTTCAGGCACGCACACCTACACACTACAAACATGTAACATTTTACGTGCATGACCGTTTTGTTTATTTACTCCGCCATGTAGGCAGCCATACTCCTTTTTCCAGGGGTGTGCATGCTGGGTATGTTCTTGGTCCCATAACCCACCGAACGCTGACATGGATTACAGGATCTTTAACATGCGTATTTGATCTTCTGCGTGCGTATACACACGAAGGGGGTTCAGGCACTGACAGGTCTGCACATATGTTGACCTGGGAGATCGGGGAAAAAATCTCTACACTTTACCCATCAGGTTTCACCGAGAGTCGAACCCGGTACCCTCAGATTGAAAGTCAGCCAGCAATCAAGTAAGTTAATAGTGACAACCAGCAATCATTTAGGTTCAAGTTCAAAATCACAACCAGCAATCACGTAGGTTAATAACAGTCAGCAATCAAGTAGGTTAATATCAACCAGCAATCAATTAGGTTAATAATGACAACCAGCAATCACGTAGGTTAATAACAACCAGCAATCACGTAGGTTAATAACAATCAGCAATCAAGTAGGTTAACACCAACAAGCAATCAATTAGGCTAATAATGACAACCAGCAATCACGTAGGTTAATAACAACCAGCAAATTACGTAAGTTAATAACAACCAGCAGCCACGTAATAACAGCTAGCAATCAAGTTGGTTAATCACGGCCAGCAATCAAGTAGGTTCATGGTATCAGCAGGCAGTCACGTCATCAACGACAACCACAATCAGTACATGATGAAAATGAAAACCGTCCTACGTTCATCAGAAAGGACACGACCAAAAACAAGAACAACTTACCTCATTAACAAGAACTAAGACGTTCGAGAACCAAGACGTGCAGAGATCTGACAAAGGTATATATATATATATATATATATATATATATATATATACCTTTGCTGCTTTTAAGAATACAAGTTCTAAGACGTGAAAAGTCTACTGTTGCTTATATATATATATATATATATATATATATATATATATATATATATATAGAGAGAGAGAGAGAGAGAGAGAGAGAGAGAGAGAGAGAGAGAGAGAGAGAGAGACATACAGATAGATATGTATGTATACATATATATATATATATATATATATATATATATATATATACATCTTAGTACACACACACACACACACACACACACACACACACACACACACACACACACACACACACATATATATATATATAAACAAAAAAAGCTACAACAAAAAAACAGCAACAACTGTAAAGAAATAAAAACAACAAAACTTGAGCATCTCCCTCTTAGATGTTGACGGAGGGGTAAAAACGGTCATACACGTAAAAGCCCACTCATGTACATACGAGTGAACGTGGGAGTTGCAGTCCACGAACACGGAAGAAGAAGAAGAAGACGGAGTCATCATCAGCAACGCCGAACACCAGAACGTCCCCGAACACGCAAGCGACGAGTGTATCGGGCACTGGAAAAAAGCAGACACTGCCTCGTAATCTTGCATCTGTTGTGTTCTTGAGGGCCACTTTGTATCTGATACACCTCCAGCACCAGTTACGGTTTGAGAAACGATTTTAGAGTTGTTGTCGCTTTATTTTATTATTATTTTTTATTTATTTTTTTGTTTTTGTTTTGAGACTGACATTCTAGAGTTTTTTTTAGGGGAGCGCATGACCGAATCCTTAATTGACAAAGCCATAAGATTGGGAGGAAACCGAAGAAAAGAACTGGTCTGGACATCATCAACGATGCCCCGACAACCCTCCACTGTTTTATGAGATAGGTGAAGGTGAAGGTGATTAAAAAATTTAAGGGGATATCGTCATTAAGTGAGTGTCACACACACACACACACACACACACACACACACACACACACACACACACACACACACACACACACACACACACACACTCATTCACCACCTCACCCTCCCACACACGCACAAACAAACGACCGCCCATTTGCTGTGTGGTCCACCTTTCTTTTAATTGTCACAGGATGATGATAATGGGTCCGGTTCCAGACAAATGGCTCCCACGCCATCAACACCATCACAGAGGTGCCACAACCATCAGCACCTCTTTCCCGTCCCAGTTTCTAATCACAGTCTACACTCAGTAGTGTACTCTGTGTGTATATGTGTGTGTGTGTGCGAGAGTTTCAGTTTCAGTAGCTCAAGGAGGCGTCACTGCGTTCGGACAAAACCATATACGCTACACCACATCTGCCAAGCAGATGCCTGACCAGCAGCGTAACCCAACGCGCTTAGTCAGGCCTTGGGAAAAAAAAAAAAAAAAAAAAAAAAACACAACCACACACACACAAAAAACCAAAAAAAAAAAAAAAAAAAAAAACCAAACAAAAAAAAACAAAACAAAAAACAAAACAAAAAAAAACGGGGGAATAAATAATAGATAAGCTTGCATAAATAAATAAATAAATAAATAAATAACTAATAATTATAATATAGAAAAAGGTAGTAGTAATAATATTAGTAATACTAATAAAATGATAATAATAAAACATAAATAAATAAATAAATAAGACAACAATGGTGATAAATAAGCAAATAAATGTAAAAAATGAAGACACACATTCACACATACACCCACACATGCATAACAGAAATGCACCAGACATGCAGTTTCACATATATGAAAGCACAGTCAAATACATATAAACGTACATGAGCTCCAACACACACACACACACGCATTACCGTGCACCTCCTCTACCCCCCTCCTCCACACACTCATTTCTAGTCTAAGTATCGCAGCTTCCACGGCACACACACACACACAAACACAAACACACACTCACAGGGATGAACACTTACTTGTACAAGCACATATGAAAGCACAGTCAAATACATATAAACGTACATGAGCTCCAACACACACACACACACACACACATTACCTTGCACCTCCTCTACCCCCTCCTCCACACACTCATTTCTAGTCTACGTATCGCAGCTTCCACGGCACACACACACACACACAAACACACACTCACAGAGATGAACACTTACTTGTACAAGCACACACACATACGCCCATATCTCCCACCCCCAACTCCACACACGTACATACAAAGATATATATATATATATATATATATATATATATATATATATATATATATATATATACACGTTCCAATATCCTGTTGCTCCCACAGTGTAGGCATGCATACACTCACATACCTCATCCTCTACCCCACCTCCCCCTGCACTCCCACCTCCCCTCACACACACACACACACACACACACACACACACACACACACACACACACACGTACACATATCTCTCCTGACACTTGTGTACAGTGCGAGAGAGAGAGGGAGAAATAGAGAGAGAGAGAGAGACAGAGAGAAACAGAGAGACAGAGAGGTAGAGGGAACACCGACAGGTACAGAATGAGAGAGAAGAGGGGCGGGGGGAGGGAGGCAGAGAGAGAGAGAGAGAGAGAGAGAGAGAGAGAGAGAGAGAGACGCAGACGCAGACGCAGATTATGATTTATTCTTTAAGGCCATAGCACCTTATCGATGAGAAGCGATAAGAAGATATGTAGATGTCACCGCAACCGGCAATCGGCATTCAACTGGTTACACAATTAATTATAGAACTTGAGACAATACCAGTTCTCTTTAACTTAAAAACTTTATATAAGTACAATGCGAGTTTCCTTATAACACTGTCATCAGATGATGCCATCGATAAACACAATTCAAGCAAACAAGGGCGTTCATAATATTTCTACGAAATAAATTTTACGCGAATATCATGCAATACAGGACACTTCAGAACAAAATGAACTTCATCTTCAGTTGGCTCCTTGCACAAAGGACACAGCTCCTCTGAATGATTGACGTTTTTTGTAGTTACCCCTGTGCATATTGATTTCAGAAATGCCATATCTAGATCTTGTTGATATGAATCGTAAGTGTCTGTCAATGTTAGGCAAAAGATGATTCTTAAGTATACGCTCTGCAGGAACTGAATCGATCACTTGATTGTATATGACTTTCTCAGTTTTGCCATCTACAGTGTATTAAACGTCGAAGAAAATATTTCAAAAACACATTCTCATTACCGACTCTTTAATATTTCTATACATATCCAAATCCCAATTCACATACACAACGTCCTATGTTTGAAGCCCAGTTTCTTTTTCCTCTATAATCTAAAATCATACAACATATCAAAGGATTTCCGCATAAATCACAAAAGCATAGTTTATAATCAATCCATCAATCAATAGATATTCCGTCATTAAAAAAAGATTCAATGAAAACGAAGGATTCTGCTGGTACCATTAGTTCAGTTTACCTATTCTAGCAACTAATCAATCAACCAGTCTGACAAAAATGGACGAAATGGAAGATATTCTAATGGTAGAACAGCAAAACTTGAGAGGTTCTATGCACACAGAAAAGTCTATAAAAACGACTCTGCGCAAACCTAAACAACTATCAAAATCTAAAAGACAAGGAAATTGCCATTGGTGAAGTCTGCAATGTTTTTGTTTTTTTTTCCCCGTTCAAATCTCGCTATGATGACACAGTAAATGTCGCAATACTAAAGCGGAAATTAATAATGAATGTAGAAAAAAAAAATGGCTGTATACGACGAAAGGCTTAAAGAAACAGGGGGAAAAAAATGACAGCGGTGTTTCATCTGCGAATATAGAACGCTGACGAGTCTTGTCCGAGGGAAGTTGAACGGACAGAACAGAAGAGCGCACCCACAAGAGAGAAAGAAGCCTTAAAAAGTCAAGACAAGACAGCAACCCCCAACACCAAAATGCCTCTGCCTACTAAAAAGACTGGCTGCTTTCTCTGCTCTCTGCTTTCAGGCACGTTTACCATTCAGTTCAAACGAGAGTTCATTCTCTGCTGCTACTGTCTGCAACACCAGTGGCGGAAGCGACGAGGGGCGGGAAGTCACGTGGGCAAGCATCGCACGGCGCTCCTGTACACTCACCGCAGCAACCCTCGCAGCTCGGAGTCGTCGGGGTCTGTCCGCGGTGAGAGGCCCACGCGCTCCCTCAGCACGCGCAACAGCGAGAGTCCTGGCGGCCTCCTGTACCAGTCCTCCGCCCCCTCCCCCTTCTCCTCCCGCCTCCCCCAGCTGCCCGCGGCCGGCGGCTACACGTTGGGCGTCTTCCTGTCTGGCAGCGCCAGCGGCGGGGGCTCCGACGTGTCCACGGAGTGCTCCAGGATGTCCCTCAACTCTATCGGTAGGGAGCAACTGCTGCCTGACAGGGCCAACATCAACAACTTTGTGCGCGTGTCCTCTGAGTACTGAAGGTCACTACTTCACTGTGGACACCATTACAACGTGTCCTCTGAGTACTGAAGGTCACTACTGCACTGTGGACACCATTACAACGTGTCCTCTGAGTACTGAAGGTCACTACTGCACTGTGGACACCATTACAACGTGTCCTCTGAGTACTGAAGGTCACACAGCACTTTAAACGTGTCCTCTGAGTATTGAAGGTCACACAACACCGTGGACATGTCTTCTGAGTTCTGAAGGTCACACAGCACTGTTGTCCATAACAACAGGATGCTAGGACATTCTGGCGGGAACATCTTTGTGTTGTATCTGGATCGAAACGGAGAACTGTTAACAATGCCCATGTCGAAAATAATCAAGTTCTTGGAAGGTAACGGTGTCTATTCAAACATAAACCTGAGATGTTGCAACGACATGCCCACCTCGATGATTCAATATGCATCAGTGCTGATCAATGCACGAGCGACACAGTTGTTGCTTGGACCCAGTCTGCCTGCACTGTTTACTGTCAACGTCATCACTTTGCATCAGTCAGTCATCACAAATGACTTCATTCCAGTAGAACATTTTACATTTTGAATATCCACTTCAGGATGACGCAAACTACGTCTTGACTTTGCACTAATCAGTTGCCACATATCATTTCACTTCCGTAGAAAATTTTACATTTGAATATCCACTTTTGGATGAAACAAACCACGCCTTGACTTTGCAAAGATATTCTTCTTCTTCGTCGTTCGTCGGCTGCAACTCCCACGTTCACTCGTATGTACACGAGTGGGCTTGTAAGTGCATGACCGTTTTTGTTACCCTGCCATACTCCGTTTTCGTGGGTTACCACATATCACTTCACTTCCGTAGAAAAGTGTACATTTGAATATCAACTTTAAGATGAAACAAACATTATACCGGTTTTTCTTCTTAAAAGCATTCCGGGATGAAATGTGGAGGGAAAAAAAGGCTGGACACTAAACATGCCAGAATCACCATCAGAATGATTGAACACGATGTTTACAAATAGAAGAGTTGTCTTTTTATGATGAAACGCTGGTTGGATGGAAGAACGTTTACAGGGTCACAATGACACTGGTTCAGCAAAGTTCATAAAAAAAAATTAAAAAAACAAAACAATTGAGACCGGCTATTGATCTCTATTTGTTATGCATGTGGAATGATAATGAAAGATAATCCCATGTAAAGCTTGATTTCTCTGAAACATGAAGCTGATGTCAATAGTTTAGGCGCGATATATGACTGAACTTTGCCGCCAACAAGCACTCCTGAACGTGAATCGTCAATTTTCGAAGTTTTCATTTTCATTTTCATTTTATCACAATAGATTTCTCTGTGTGAAATTCGGGCTGCTCTCCCCAGGGAGAGCGCGTCGCTACACAACAGCGCCACCCATTTTTTTGTATTTTTTCCTGCGTGCAGTTTTACTTGTTCTTCCTATTGAAGTGGATTTTTCTACAGAATTTTGTCAGAAACAACCCTTTTTTTTGCCGTGGGTCCTTTTACGTGCGCTAAGTGCATGCTGCACACGGGACCTCGGTTTATCGTCTCATCCGAATGACTAGCGTCCAGACCACCACTCAGGGTCTAGTGGAGGGGGAGAAAATATCGGCGGCTGAGCCGTGATTCGAACCAGCGCGCTCAGATTCTCTTGCTTCCTAGGCGGACGCGTTACCTCTAGGCCATCACTCCACAGTTCAGCCACTTCTAAGCCAGCACTGGATCACGGAACAATCCTTACAGCTACTTTGGGATGCGGGGAACTAGCTTTCCAACGAGACTCGTGGAAGACTCTGAGGTGAAATACAAAAGTGAAAAAATCAGCCGTGGAAAGAGAAAACCAAATCTGGTCTTCTTTCTTTTTTTTCTTTTGCGTTCGACAGCTACGCGGTCAGGGTCGATGTCCGAGGGATGCCACAAACTCGGACGTCCGGTGAAGATCGGCTGCCGTCCCCCAGAGCTTGGTGTTGAGGTCAGCACCCTCAGGCCAGGACTGCTGCCGCATCTTCTCATACAAGGAGCAGTCTTGGAGAATATGGGATGGGGTCTGGTCAGCCTGGCCGCAATCTTCAGGTGTGCTCGGAGGCCGCAGTGTCCTGTGCGAAGGCAGTAGATGGTAGTCTGGTGTCTCCTCTCCAGTGTCCTGATGGGATCCTGGTGTGCCTGGTAGGCTCCGTTCAGGATGACCCAGCCTCTTCGGAATCTGCTGGGGAGGAGAGTTTTTTGCTTCCTCATACGTGGCAGGAATGGTTGGCTGTGTAAGCTGGCTTCCTTCCTTAGCAAGGTGGTCTGCACGCTCGTTGCCTGGGATGCCTACATGTGCAGGCACCCACTGGAGGGTCGTTGGGGCTGTTTGGGTAAGGGTTGTGAGGGGGGCCCTAAGGGACTGGATCAGTGGACAAAATCTGGTCAATATGAATCATGAGAGAAGGAACATTCATTGCAAATGCAAGAAAACTTCGTTTGAAATGAAACAGCTGTGCTGAGAATTATCTCAGGGCACACGTCAATATACTTACCTGTACTTCAGGTAAACCACGATTGTGTTTTATGTGTGTGTTTTTTTTAGTTGAAACATAACTGCACCTTGTCTATATTACACGTGGAATGTGAACGTGTTCAGTAAGCTGTCAAGAGAATGTTCTGCGAATGATCTTGAAGCGAAAACAACAATAACAACATCAACGATAACATTAGCAACAACAAAAAGACTACGCCGAAGTTACTTCACATAGAATGGAAGAGTGGAAAATATTGACTCATATTGAAGCAATGTTCAACGAATATGACACAGCTGTAGGCTGAAGGCTAACTTCTAAAAACACGTGATAAAACTGTATGCGGGATGCAACACGACTGTTACAATATTATCGGAGAAAAGAAGTATAAAAAAAACAATGTAACAGGTAGAAACACGTGAAAACTATTTCGGGTGAAGTTTTTGGTGGGTTGTTGTGAAACTTCAAGAAGAATATGACTTCATGTGAAATATGAATTTTGCTCAATTTGCTCTTGCGAAGACTCGTGATCAGGGAACTGTTTCCGTTGAAAGATGACCAAAGCTAGAAATGTTTGGAAGGGAGAAGGCAGGGCATTTATGCTAAAATGTTGCATGAGATACAAAGTGTGTTTCAGTACTTTTTTTTTTTTGTAAACCAGAAAAGCATTATTCTCTGCATTACGACTACATTTTCTTTTCACACGTGTTTTATTCTGAAATGGGTTCAAGATGTGTGTGTGTGTGTGTGTGTGTGTGTGTGTGTGTGTGTGTGTGTGTGTGTGTGTGTGTGTGTGTGTGTGTGTGTGTGTGTGTGTGTGTGTGTGTGTCTGTCTGTGTGTGTGTCTGTCTGTCTGTGTGCGTGCGTGCGTGCGTGCGTGCATGCGTGTGTGCGTGTGTGTAAGCGTGTGGTGGGGGTGGAGGGGGTAGGGAGAGGAGGTGGGGGGCTGTTGGTGTGCGCGTACGCGTGATGTTTCTTTCTCCGTAACTTTTATTGTCGGAATATTACCGATACACGATAGCACACACACACGCACATCTCTCTGTCTCTGTCTCTCTCTTCTATCTCTCTCTCTCTCTCTCTCTCTCTCTATATATATATATATATATATATATATATATATATATATATATATATATATATATATCTCTGTGTGTGTGTGTGTGTGTGTGTACTCATATATCTATTTATATCATTGCATTCCATAACTATTGAATTAACAATATGTAGAGGTCGAAAGACAGATGGATGGGTATCTTCAAACCTGCATATAGGCATCCATGAATACATGGACTGCTAGATAGGCAAGCAAACAAATTAAGTAATCACTCAATGATTAATGATTAAGTAAATAGATATGCTAACAAATAAATAAACATAGTTAATTTTACAAATAGAATGTAACACACCAGCGTTTTTTTGTGTGTTAATGACAGTCACGTTCTTTTTTCTTTTTCTTTTCTTCTTTTTTGTTTTCCGTTTTGCGCTAATAACTGAGACTCCAAGATATACAGGCAATAATTAATCATTCACGCAGTCTGTTCCACTGTTTTCCTTCACACACACACACACACACACACACACACACACACACACACACACACACACACACACACACACACATATATATATATATATATATATATATATATATATATATATACAGAGAGAGAGAGAGAGAGAGAGAGAGAGAGAGATATTAAAGTGTTATTGCTATTTTCCGTTCGTTTCCGGTCCTTTTACCATTGGTATATTCTTTTCTGCCATTTTAGTATTGTGTTTTTATTCCGTACATTTAGCTAATAACCCGATAAATATTTGATTCTTTCCCTTTTTTTTCTTGTTGTTGTTGTTGTTGTTGTTGCTCGTTCCAGAGGGCTTGGAGAAAACAACAACAAAATAACAACATGTTGATTTGAATTTCTCGTTACTAGATTGGTTGATCTCTTATGGCTGATTTAGGGGGGGGGGGGGGGGGGGTTTGTTGTTGTTGATGTTTTTTTGCTATCAATTCTTGGCTGTGCACATTTCGTTTTCGTTCATAGTCTGCTCATCTAAGATGATGATGTTAGACTGAAAATAAACGATATTATTATTATTATTATTATTATTATTATTATTATTATCATTATTATTATTATCATCATTATTATTATTATTATTATTATTATTATTATTATTATTATCATTTTTTTTTTTTATTATCATTTCTAAAGTGTGCTCATTTCATGTGTACCTGAGTTCCATCGCCGCCCCCCTCACCCCTTCACCCCCTCGCCTTCCCACGCCCCCAACCCCATTCACCGTATTTTGGCCCGTTCTAGTTGGCTGCATGAAATAAATAAGAATCAATAGTTTTGTTTTATCATCTTCATCCTTTCTCATTAACGTGGTGGCATAACATTTCTCTGTCTCTCTATCTCTCTGAGTCTCTTTGTCTTCGTCTCTGTCTCTGTCTGTCTGTCTGTCTGTCTCTCTTTGTATATATATTTACACACACACACACACACACACACACACACACACACACACACACACATATATATATATATATATATATATATATATATATATATATATATATATATATATGTATATACATATTTACACACACACACACACACACACACACACACATATATATATATATATATATATATATATATATATATATATATATATATGTATGTATATATATATATATACATATTTACACTATATATATATATATATATATATATATATATATATATATATATATATATAAATAAGTGTGTGTGTGTGTGTGTGTGTGTGTGTGTGTGTGTGTGTGTGTGTGTGTGTGTGTGTGTGTGTGTGTTATGATCCATCTTTTGACCCGAGTCTCATTGATTGACTCTTTTCCATTGAGTGATTGGTTATGCCAGATCACATCGGTTCTGAAATTGATATCGTTCTATTATGATAGTTACATTCATGATGGTTATGAACGCATTCGATATACTTTTTTTGATGGGCTACAGATTGAGTGGAGGCATTTTGCAAATTTGATCGTCTGTGTCACGGAAGTGTTGTTGGTCAGTTTCGAATCACTTTCTGCGACAGAGACCAGCCATATGAATATCATTGTTTGACACTTTCCGTTATGTACGTCTTGTCCAAAATCACTTTAGTTTGGCTTATGACAAACTGGAGGGAACAGTTGATATTGCCAACACTTTAACTCACTCAGTACGGCCAGTCCTCTCTTCTCCTCTACACAGACCCCTCGGATGTCCAGTGGGTGTCTGAATGACTCAACCTTTAGCTTCCGTCGTCAGAATTGTGGTATTCTTTGTCAACATTCACCTCTTCAGTATGAGAGCCTTCCGCTTCCAATATTTTGATGGTGGTAATTGGGGTGAAACGCTGTTAATCTTCTCTTTCGCCGTTCGTATGGAGAGAGTTAACACGAATGCTATATAGTTCAGATCTCGGGACAGTTGCCAGCACACAGGAAGTTTGTGTTTCGATCATGCACATGTTAACAAAAACAAAAAGGTTTCAGCTCAGATCTCGCACATTACCAATTAAAAAAACCCAACAACAAATGTTTAAAAAAAAGGAATTTAGTTCAGCTTTCGGACATTGCCGACATATTAACAAACTGGATTTAGATCACACACAGGACAGTGCCAACACGTTAACAGGGAAGCATTGTTTTGTTCACACCTATCACATTTGTTTTGTATTTGTATTTCTTTTCATCACAGATTTCTGAATGTGAAATTCGGGCTGCTCTCCCCAGGGAGAGCGCATCGCTACATTACAGCGCCACCCATTTTCTGTATTTTTTTCCTACGTGCACTTTTATTTGTTTTTCCTATCGAAGTGGATTTTTCTACAGAATTTTTCCAGGAACAACCCTTTTGTTGCCGTGGGTTCTTTTACGTGCGCTAAGTGCATGCTGCACACGGGACCTCTGTTTATCGTCTCATATGAATGACTAGCGTCCAGACCACCACTCAAGGTCTTGTGGAGGGGGAGAAAATATCGGCGGCTGAGCCGTGATTCGAACCAGCGCGCTCAGATTCTCTCGCTTCCTAGGCGGACACGTTACCTCTAGGCCATCACTCCACAATAGCCATCACTCCACAATTGCCAACATGTTTACAGAAAAGGTTTATGTTCACATCTACGACACTGAACGTGAAAACGTGAAAGTGCCCACCTGCACACTCCTCCCCTCCTCTCCTCCAAACTCTCCCCGATCTTGTGCAATAATGGCATTGCATCAATGTGAAGTGTTTTTTGGTGGGTGTTTTGACTGATAAATACATTGCCCAAACGTCAAGAGGAATATTAACGGGAAGGACTGAGATGGTAGACATTGTGTGCATGATGTTGTGATGTAAGACATTATGTGTAGGATTTTGTTGAGAAGCATAACATTATAATGCAGTATTTTGATGAGATATGTGACATTGTGTGCAGGTTTTTGTTGAGATAAATGACATTATGTGTAGGGTTTTTGTTGAGATTAATCACCTTGTGTAGCGTTTGGTTGAGATTAATGATAGTATGTGTAGGGTTTTTTGGTTTTTTTTAGATAAATGACATTGTTTGCAGGGTTTTGTCGAGATACATTACATTATATACAGGGTTTTGTTGAGATAAATGACATTGTGTGTAGGGTTTTGTTGAGATAAATGACATTGTTTGCAGGGTTTTGTCGAGATACATTACATAATGTACAGGGTTTTGTTGAGATAAATGACATTGTTTGCAGGGTTTTGTCGAGATACATTACATAATGTACAGGGTTTTGTTGAGATAAATGACATTGTGTGTAGGGTTTTGTTGAGATATACGACATTATGTGGAAGGTTTTCTTGAGACAAATGACATTAGATGCAGGTTTTATCGAGACAAATGGCATTAGGTGTAGGGTTCTGTTGAGATTTATTACATTTATGTGCAAGGTTTTGTTGAAACATATGACATTATGTGCAGGATTTTGTTGAGGTGAATGATATGTGTAGGGTTTTGTTGAGATAAAGGACATTATGTTAGGGATTTTTGTTCAGAGAAATGAATTCATGTTATGGTTTTTGTTGGGATAAATGACATTTATGTTATGGTCTGTTGAAATTTTGGATGTTGTGTGTAAGGTTTTGTTGAAAAAAAGATAAATGACATTACTTTAGGGTTCTTGTCGAGATAAATGACATTATTCGCAGGGCTTTGTTGCTATACATGACATTATGTGCAGGATTTTGTTGAGATATATGGCATTATATGTAGGGTTATGTTGAGATATATGGCATTATGTGCGAAATTTTGTTGAGATATATGACATTATGTGTAGGTTTGTTTTTTTGGGTTTTTTTTTTAGTTTTTTTTTTTTAGATATATGGCATTATGTGCAGGATTTTGTTGAGATACATGGCATTATGTGCAGGATTTTGTTGAGATATATGGCATTATGTGCAGGATTTTGTTGAGATATATGGCATTATTGTCGGAATTTTGTTGAAATATATGGCATTATGTGTAGGGTTTTGTTGAGATATATGGCATGATGTGCAGGATTTTGTTGAAATATATGGCATTATGTGTAGGGTTTTGTTGAGATGTATGGCATTATGTGCGGAATTTTGTTGAGATATACGGCATTATATGTAGGGGTTTGTTGAGATATATGGCATTATGTGCAGGGTTTTGTTGAGATATATGGCATTATGTGTAGGGTTTATTGAGATAAATGACCGTATGTGTTGGATTTTGTTGAGAAGAATGACATCATGTTTTGGGTTTTGTTGAAATACAGGGAATTGTGAGCAGGGTTTTGTTGAGGTATATGACATGTGCTGTGGTTTGAGATTTAGGAAACTGTGTGAGATTTGTTGAGATATGTGACATGTGCATTGGCTTGCTGAGATACAGGAGATTGTGTGTGGGGTTTGCTGAGATATGTGACATGTGCAGGGACTTGCTTTGCTGGGATATATGAAATTGTGTATGGGGGTTGTTGAGATATATGACATGAGCAGAGACTTGTTGGGATTTAGGAGGAATGTGTGTGGGTGTTTTGTTGAGATGTATGACATGTGCAGGGGACTTGTTGAGATTAATTAAGAAAACTGTGTGCAAGGGTGTGTTTACATATATGGCACGTGCAGGGGCTTTTTGAGATAATTATAGGGAATTGTGTGTGTGTGTGTGGGGGGGGGGGTGGGGGGTGGGGGGGGGGGGGGGGGCTGTTGAGATATATGACATGAGCAGAGACTTGCTGAGACATTGGAAACTGTGTAGGGTTTTGTAAGGATATAGAAAATTGAGGGGGAAGGGGAGGTGGTTAAAAAATATGACATTATGTGTATGGTTTTGTTGAGATATAGAACATTCTGTGGCCTTCACAGATTTACATATGTTTACAATTGGGCCAACAGCAAAGTGAGAGCTGTATTACCTTTTTTTCTCCATTGCAATGGGAACTCATTTACAGTTTAGTCTTTTGTGAAGGACTATGACTCTCAAACTAGGAGGCAAAATTGCACTGGCTCTTAGTGCTGCAGCCTTGGGGGCTAGCTGGCTTTTGGGAACCATCCCAACGCCGACTGTCCTAAAACCCTTTTGGCCGAGAGAGTGGGGATGCAACTTGGGCAAAACACTCTCCACTACAATCAAATTCTAGCCCAGATAGTCGGGGACAGCAGTTGCCTCCTCTGCTATTCTGATGGTCAAAGTTGAACACGACTGGCTATATGGAGAGATTGTAAACGGATTTGTTTTGTTCACTGTCTAGGAACTGCTCAAGAATTTCTTAAACACAATAAAGGATGGGATGGAGGGCATTGCCTGCAAGAACTCGATGCCAGAGACTTCCACTGTGGACTGGTCTGTGAGGGGAAAGAACGTGAGCAGCGATATTGACACATGAACACTGTGACGGTGTGAGGACAATCAAATCTCTGCAGATCTTTGTGGATGGAAAATGGCAATGGATTTCATTTCATGGCCACTATGGTGCACTGATTAACTCACTCAGTACGGCCAGTCCTCTCTTCTCCTCTACACAGACCCCTCGGATGTGTCTGAATGACCCAACCTTTAGCTTCCGTCGTCAGAATTGTGGTATTCTTTGTCAACATTCACCTCTTCAGTATAAGAGCCTTCCGCTTGCAATATTTTGATGATGGTAATTGGGCTGAAACGCTGTTAACGTCGTCTCTTTCGCCGTTCGTATGGAGAGAGTTAATGGGGAGTTTTCAGTTTCAATTCAGTTTCAAGGTGGCGTCATAAGCGCGTGGAGGGATCCGTGTACTACATGTGCTTCGTATCTTATCAACTGCTGTACGGCGAACTCCTACATGGCAAGCACTCCCATGGAGGCCAAAAGAAGCGCTTCAAAGACACTCTGAAAGCTTCTCTGAAGGCCTTCAACATCAGCCACGACACATGGGAGCTGAATGCAATGGACAGACCAAAGTGGCGTTCAGCTGTCCACAAAGGTGCCAAATCCTGTGAGGCCAACAGAATCGCTGCAGCAGAGCAACGCAGACAGGCCAGGAAAAGCAGTGCCAGCAAGTCCCCGACAGCCGCCACCATCCCCTGTCCACACTGCGTCAGAACCTTCCGGGCGTGGATTGGCCTGATCAGTCATCTGCGCACCCACAGAGCCCAACCCACCCACCCTCAGGATGACTAGATGGTCCTCGTCGATCCCGACGGACGAACCACATCGTATCATAATAGTGATCATGATAATAACCACACTAATAAAAAAAAAAAAAGGGTGGGGGGTTGGGGGTGAATAGACTTTCGCAGAGACCCAAGACGCTAGTCAGTCCTTGTGAGCCGAGCATACGTGTATATGTAACATGCGTGAAATTGACAACACGTATAAATCAAACGATGATTAATAACCAAATACTAATAATGATACTGATATTGATAATAGTAATAATAATAATAATGATAAGAAGAAGAAGAAGAAGAACAAGAACAAGAAACATACACTCTTAACTTTCCAATTTATTCATTATTTCCGCGACTGATTTTGTTGTTGTTGTTTTGTTATTTCTTTGGTTGGTTGTCATTTGTTTGCTTTGGAGGAGAAGGAGGGGTTAGAGATCACAACCATCTCTGTTGTTCCTGCTGTCCATTCTTGACGGCTGGTTTTTGCCTATGTAAAACAATGTTCACTGTTTGTAAAGCATCATTCCTTGAAATGTTCTCCACCGGATATTTTTTGCTGGTGTTATTATTGTGTTGTGTAAAGAAAAAGAAAAAAAAAAGAAGAGGACGACGACGAAGAGGAGTACAAATGTTTCCATTCGATTTTTCTTTTACGTTGTTTTGTGTTACCGCTATATCAAAGTTCCTCATCAAATGTTGATGCTTATTGTTATGATGTTTTGTATGCACAGAAAACGATCCATTTTATCATTGTATATGTTTATATTTCCATGTCGACGCTTTGATACAGACAGGCAGACAGACAGAGACAGACAGACAGACAGACAGACGGACGGACGAACGGACGTACAGACGGACAGACAGAAAACCAGACGGAAGGACAGAGACAGACAGACGGACGGACGGACGTGAAGACGTACAGACGGACAAAGAGACAGACAGACAGACAGACAGACAGAGAGAAAGAAGGAGAGTTCGTAAACATTGTGAATATTCCATTGTTATGGCTTCAACTCGCTGAAAGTGCCTACGGCGATGGAAAGTTGAACGACGCTGGCTGGGGAAAAAGAAGACCAAAAGAAAAAAAAAAAGAAAAAAAAAAAAAAGAAAAAAAGAGAAGAAGAAGCAGAAAAAAAGAGAGACTGAATCTTTCGATCAACTTTTTTGCTATGTTTGTAAGGCGACGTTGTGTAGCTGCTGTTTGTTGTTTCTTGTCCGAGTGGACTGTCCACACATCCCGGATCAAATTGCTCCATGGTCCTGACCACTGGTGTTGTTCTGGAATAAAGGTGTTTCCATACTTCTGGCTTTGCTGTTTGTGACTGACTGACCACCTGTCTGCTCTGCTGTGCTGTGCTCGGAGGCCTACTGTGTGCGTGTGTGTGTGCCTGTCTGTCTGTCTGTCTGTCTGTCTGTTTTCCTTTGACTGTGTCTCTGTGGTGTGTGTCTGTCTGTGTCTCTCTGTATGTGTCTGCGTTTGTGTCACTGTGTGTCTGTGTCTGTCTGTTCTGTTCTGCTCTGCGGCCTTCTGTGTCTGTGTGCTTGACTGTCTGTCTGTGTCTCTGTGTCACTCTTTTTTTTTCTCATCGTGTACTTCTTATCTGTTTATCTCTGTGTGTGTGTGTGTGTGTGTGTGTGTGTGTGTGTGTGTGTGTGTGTGTGTGTGTGTGTGTGTGTGTGTGTGTGTGTGTGTGTGTGTGTGTCTGTGTCTGTGTTTGTGTCTGTGTGTGCTTGAGTGTTCGTGTTTGTGTGCGTGTGCGTGTGCGCTGTGCGTGTGTGTGTGTGTGTGTGTGTGTGTGTGTGTGTGTGTGTGTGTGTGTGTGTGTGTGTGTGTGTGTGTGTGTCTGTCTGTCTGTCTGTCTGTCTGTGTGTCTGTGTCTGTGTTTGTGTCTGTGTCTGTGTGTGCATGAGCGTGTCTGTGTGTGCTTGCGTGTTCGTGTGTGTGTGTGTGTGTGTGTGTGTGTGTGTGTGTGTGTGTGTGTGTGTGTGTGTGTGTGTGTGTGTGTGTGTGTGTGTGTGTGTGTGTGTGTGTGTGTGTGTGTGTGTGTGTGTGATGGACGTCCAACGCGAACGATAAAGACGTAAAGCGTACATATTCTCCCTGTCTCTCACTCACCACCACTTTGGAAGAACCGAAAAGAGATGACTGAAGAACCAAAGACAGTATCCTCCCATCAGCAGTACAAAACGCGAATGCTCCACCAGACTAATGCCTTTCATAAGTCAGTCTTCGGCCGCTTAAGCACATAATCCTCTCTCTCCCTCCATCTCCCCATCGCCCTCAACCCCACCATGATTATTACCTTCCACCGCACACATGAGTTTAAACACACACACACACACACACACACACACACACACACACACACACACACACACACACACACACACACACACACACACACACACACACACTGACTGACTGACTGAAACCATTTATTGTCAGATTAACTGTTTGTTGTACTGACATTTTCGCAACCTTTTGAATAAAATATTAACTGAGCAACACAAGGAAATTCTGATTTGAAGGAATGTATGATTAAAAAAACAAAAAAAAAAACAACAACAACAAAACAACAAACAAACCATATTTAACAAACCAAATTTCATTAATATCATTATCTCCAAAAAATATTCTAACGCACACACATACTCACATACGTTTCTCCCCCACCCTCTCCCTACCTACATCCATGCATGCACACAAACGCCCATTATAATTCCCCCACCGCATTCCCCTGCCCACTCACTCACACACACACACACACACACACACACACACACACACACACACACACACACACACACACACACACACACACACACACACACACACACACACTCGCACTGTCTCTCACTCTTTCTCATCAAATTAAGGTTTCGTAATGTAATCAAGACGACATATTACATGTTAGGGTCGAACAGTTCCACTAATTAGAATAATGGGAACTTTGCTCTGCAAGTAAATCTGACGCTATCACCCAAAACGAAACACTACTTTGGATTAAATAAAACAGAAGGGAACCTCTGCAGCAGAAGGGGGATGAAACAAATTAGAAATTTATTTTATAAGTTTAAACACACACACACACACACACACACACACACACACACACACACACACACACACACACACACACACACACACACACACACACACACCTCGTTTGACGATGAAACACATAGCGAGCGACAACAGCGGCAAGATGTAACGTCCCTTTGTCTAACGAAGAGTAACGGTTCGTGCCTGTTGCTCGGTGTTTTTCTTTCTGGTTGCCACACATAAGTCTTTGTCACACACACACACACACACACACACACACACACACACACACAAAATAAATAAATAAATAAATAAATAAAATAAAATAAATGAATAAATAAATAAATATATATATATATATTTTTTTTTTTTTTTTTTTTTTTAAAGGTTATCACTACTCATTTATAGATTGCCACAAACAGATAAATATCGAACGAGCAAGTGAGCGAGCAAGAGAGACAGACAGACAGACAGACATAGAGGGATAGAAAGAATGCGAATGGTTTTTATTCATCAGGCCATTGCCCCCTTAAGTAGACAATCACCATTTCAAAATCTTCAAGAACAAAATCGAATTTCAACAAAATTATACTAGAACTGAGAAACAACGAGGAGAGAGAGACAGAGACAGAGAGAGACAGACAGAGACAGACAGACACAGACAGAGAGTGTGTGAAAGAGGAAGATAGAGGGAGAGAGAGAGATAGAGACAGAGACGGAGACAGAGAGAAACAGACAGACATGGACTCTAGAGACAGGTGGACAGAAAGAGACAGCAACAGACAGAAAGATAGAGAGACAGAGACAGACAGACAGACAGACAGACAGACAGAAAAAAACACGGAACATTCAGACTGGCAGAGACAGACAGACAAATAAACAGGCAGCCAGACAGCGACATAAAAGATAATTGTATTTGTATGTCTTTTTATCACAACAGATTTCTCTGTGTGAAATTCGGGCTGCTCTCCCCGGTAGAGCGCGTCGCTACATTACAGCGCCACCTCTTTTTTTTTTTTTTCTTTCTTTTTTTTCCAATTTTTCCTGTGTGCAGTTTTATTTGTATTTCTTATCGAAGTGGATTTTTCTACTGAATTTTTCCAGGAACAACCCTTTTGTTGCCGTGGGTTCTTTTTACGTGCGCTAAGTGCATGCTGCACACGGGACCTCTGTTTATCGTCTCATCCGAATGACTAACGTCCAGACCTCCGCTCAAGGTCTAGTGGAGGGGGAGAAAATATCGGCGGCTGAGCCGTGATTGGAGCCAGCGCGCTCAGATTCTCTCGCTTCCTAGGCGGACGCGTTACCTCTAGGCCATCACTCCACACTCCAGATTGACATAGAGGCGGAGACAGATACAAGATTAAGAACAGAGCACTCAGTCTTCTTCTTCTTCTGCGTTCGTGGGCTTCAACTCCCACGTTCACTCGTATATACGCGAGTGGGCTTTTTACGTGTATGACCGTTTTTACCCCGCCATGTAGGCAGCCATACTCCGTTTTCGGGGGTGTGCATGCTGGGTATGTTCTTGTTTCCATAACCCACCGAAACGCTGACATGGATTACAGGATCTTTAACGTGCGTATTTGATCTTATGCTTGCGTATACACACGAAGGGGGTTCAGGCACTGGCAGGTCTGCACATATGTTGACCTGGGAGATCGTAAAAATCTCCACGCTTTACCCACCAGGCGCCGTCACCGTGATTCGAACCCGGGACCCTCAGATCGAAAGTCCAACGCTTTAACCATTCGGCTATGGCGCCCGTCAGCACTCAGTCAAAAGTGCTTCATTTCTGCCGACTCAGCTAAACTTTTTTTTTTTTTTTTTTTTTTTTGTCACTCTCTTTTTTTCTGCCCCACACATGGGATATAAATAAATAGCACTCCATACTTACTGCTGGCAGCTGAATTATCGGCCTTGGGGAGGGTTTAGTGCGGGGTATAAATCCTGATCACACTGCTGTAGTGCCAGCACCCCACCGCACCCCACCCCCACGCCCCCTCCCGTCTTCCATCACCCCCCCCACTCCACCCCACCTCCCCTCACCCCACCCCCCACTCCCCCTCTCCCTGACAGATTAGCCTGTCCTCAGTTCTTCCTGACCTTATTTTCCACTTTATTTTTTTTTCCTATTATTTATTACTTTTCTTCGGGTCGTTAACAACAACAACAACAACAACAATAATAACAACAACAATATAACAAAATAATAATAATATATAATAGTAGTAGTAGTAGTAGCAGTAATAATAATAATAATAATTGCAGACTTATATAGCGCAGTACCCCCATCTCAGATGAGGCTCACCGCGCTTTACAATAAGATCTACAAATTTAAGACTAACTGACGTAAGAATATATACAAGGTCAACGCAGTCCCACACGACATTGGCTAAAATATACAAAGTGACAAAAAAAAAAAAAAAAAAAGTAAATCAACACAGTCCCAAATCACACAGACGCAAATCACAGTAAAATCACAGAGCACATCACATTCATTATTGTCAAAAGTAGATAAAAAAAAAAAAAAGAAAAAAAGTTAGAGCGTTGGAGCCAGTTGCATTGCTCGGACGGAAGAGCCTAGTATGGTCGTAACCCGCTACTAACTGTATGTTACTGGTATGGAACTGACCGATGGCGCAGTTCGCTCAACGTAGGCATTTAGTCACGTGTAACAGTCAAAATGTTAAAACCAAGCAATGCAACTGGCTTCTGGATTTTCGTCCGAGTTTCCCAAGTTCGATGTCCGGTTTCGGCACACCTGGTGGATTTGAAGGGTGGAGATTTTTTTTTTCCGATCTCCGAGGTCACCATTAATTTTGTGGAGACCTACAAGTGTCTGAACCTACTTCGTGTGTATACGCACACATAAGATCAAATACGCACGTTTAGAAATCCTGTAATCCATGTCAGCGTTCGGTGGTTTTATGAAAATAAAAACACGAAATAAGAATTACACCACCGAAAACTGAGTAGCGCTGCCTACATGGCAGGGTAAAAAGAAAACAACAACAACAAAAAACCACGATTGTGCACGTAAATTTTACATGTCCGTTTGAGTGTGTGTGTGTGTGCGCGCGCGCGCTCGCGGGTGTGTGTGTGTGTGTGTGTGTGTGTGTGTGTGTGTGAAACCTAATTGATTGACACAGGAAACGAATGATGAGCGACCAGTGGCAGCTGTCAGTCGGCTCTACCCAGGTAGGCAGCCTGTTGTGCAAACGACCCCGTGTTTGTCAGTAAAGCGCTTAGAGCTTGGTCTATAACCGAAGATGGGTGCAAAATAAATATCCATACCATCATCATCATCATTTGCATCCCCACCACCACTACCACCACCATCATCATCATCATCATTATCTTCTTCTTCTTCTTGGTTTAACTCTCTCCATACGAACGGCGAAAGAGACGACGTCAACAGCGTTTCACCCCAATTACCATCATCAAAATATTGCAAGCGGAAGGCTCTTATACTGAAGACGTGAATGTTGACAAAGAATACCACAGTTCTGACGATGGAAGCTAAAGGTTGGGTCATTCAGACACCCACTGGACATCCGAGGGGTCTGTGTAGAGGAGAAGAGAGGACTGGCCGTACTGAGTGAGTTAAAGAAACAAATTCAACAGAGATGCTGATTGCCTGGGAACATGATGCCCTTTGCATCTTTTCTATGCCACAGCTTAAGTGTCCGTGCTGACGGAAAAAAACAACAACAAAATTAAAAAATCAAAAACAACAACAACAACAACAACAACAACACAATAACACTGCTGGCGCAATCAGAACGTGTTCGTTGATGGAAACATGAAAGACAGCATTGGGAAGAGAGGTATTCCCGCAGTTTCGATCTTCTTCGCTATTTGTCCTAGTAAATAATTGCTTTGAGGAACTAAAAAAAAACTATGGCCAATTCAAATCAGAATGTTGAAAAAATAAGGTCTTCTTCTTTCACTTCTCTTGCTCTCTCTGTCTATGTACGTCAGTTTAGCTGTCTGTCTTTCTGTCTGTCTGTTTCTGTTTCTGTATCAGTCTCTGTCACTCTCTGTCACTCTCTCTCACTATCTCTGAGCTGAGTGAGACAGAGACAGAGACAGACAGACAGAAGGAGACAGACAGAGGCACCGAGGAAAAGTCAGAGGCATACAGTATAAGGGAGGCAATTGCTGTCTGACTTGTTCTGGTTTCTTGTTCAATGTTCACCTCCCCTAGCACGGATTTTTGCCACTGACACAAATCGGAGACAAACGCTGCAAAACGATAAAATACAAGAGTCTTATTTCCTTTCATTACCACAAACAACAGTAATAATAGTAATAATAATGCATTTCAATTAATAAACAATACATTTTTTTTCAAAAGCACATACAGTCATCAAGCATGATCCATCACCCCTGCCAAAGTTATCACTTCACGTTCATTGACAGAAATCACATTCACACATACCTCATGCCTTTCCATCATACAAATCATCTAACAAAATAAAAGAATTCCCACAGTCTGGATAAATAAGCAGCAAGTTAAAACTCCAGCAAATAAAAGGGGAATCGAGAGAAGGCGAGTGCGTAGGTGTCCACTGAAGGCGGCGGACCCTTGGATATACGTGCATTGAAAAACAAGAGAGAGAGAGAGAGAGAGAGAGAGAGAGAGAGAGAGAGAGAGAGAGAGAGAGAGAGAGAGAGAGAGAGAGAGAGAGAGAATAGTATAAGGGGAGTTAATTCGGGTTGTGTCAAACAACATGTACGTTTTTCAAGCTTTCATCACTGCAGCTGTTGCTTTGATGTTGTGATAGTGTGTTCCACTGTCACTAGTTGCTGCTGTCTAATTAAGAATTGTTGTGTGTGCGAAGAGAACAACCAAGACACCGTACATCAACAATGACACGATGTTTGTCAGGTGAAAAAAACAAAAACAAAAACAAAACAAAACAAAAACAAAGAAACAAACAAAAAAAAAAAAAAAAAAAAAAAGCGTTTCACTGGAGAGACGCCTGTCTGCCTGTCGGATACCAAGGGAGCTAACGTTTCGGTCATTATATCAAATCATATTTAGTTCCCTTGGACTGATTTTGCTTTTTTTTTTTTTAGGGTCTGCTTGAACGGGAGATGTTTTCAGCGTTGAGTTTGCCAAGCGGTAAAGTGTTTTTCTTCGTCTTCTTTAATTCTGTAGACATAGGCAGTGTCTTCTTTTGCTTCTTCTTCTTCTTCTTCTTCTTCTTCTTTTTCTTCGTATAAATCGTGAAGAGTCAATCGGACACCGAACCGAAGAACTTTTCAACAGCAGATTGCTCCAGGGTTCTGTGTCAAAGCCTGGTTCTTTGGAAAAAAAAAAAAAAAAAAAAAAAAATCCCGTCCATTCTGCAATGTTGCTTGTCCCACTTTTCATTTCTCTCTTTCCTTCCGTTTCACTCCTTCAACTTTTCCTTGAAGAACTATTTTCGCAAAGCGATTGGATCTTGTTACATGGCTATAACAACACACCTTTCTTTTCTGAGTTGATGTCAACAGACCTTCATGATCGTGGTCCAGTGTGCTGCCTGACAGTTTGTCGCACTTGTTCAATATCGAATCGAACAGCGTCTCTCATGTTTTGTATCGTGGGATTACATTTTATTTTCATGGCCTGGGTTATTCTTTCTTTGACATGATAATTATGGATACTAGTATAGCGCCTATCCTCGGTCGGAGACCAGTCTCTAAGCGCTTTACAAACACGGGGTCATTTGCACAACAGGCAGCTGCCATTGGGCGCTCATCATTCGTTTCCTATGTTATTGAATCAGGTTTCAGTCACGCACTCATATACTCATACAAACTCATACAGACATGTAATATTTTACGTGTATAACCATGTTGTTTATATATCCCTGCATGTAGGCACCAATACTCCATTTTCGGGGTTGTGCATGCTGGGTAAGTTCTTGTTTCCATGACTCACCGAACGCTGACGTAGATTACAGGATCTTTGACGTGCGTGTTTGAACTTCTGCCCCGTGAGGGTCCATGTCTCGCAGATATCCAGAAAGACAAAATATATCAATGTATATTATTATCAGTGCGCGGGCACCTGATGTGTTTCATAGTGATGTTGCTGTCCCTCCATGCAGGTCTAAGTCTGCACAGTGCTCATGTCGTTTTCGCTGACGTTGATGGGGTTTCTGGTCTGGAATCCTTCATTGCTCATGGATCCCAGACAGCGGAACTGTTGAACAGCTCCTAGCTTCTGTTCTGGAAGAGTTGCATCAGCAGCAATGACGGTGCTGTGGCTGACCGTTATCTTGGTAATTTCTGCACCGGTTTTCATTCCGTATCTTGTTCTCTGTCAGTCTTTCAATTTACATCGATTTAAAACCGTTTCACCACCACTGTCGCATGTCAGCATCAACTAGATAAAGAACCCATGTCACTGAAATGCGACCAGATCATGTGCCTTTCATCAAGGAACCCACTGCTCATAATTTTAGGTGGTAGGATAGGCCATATTTTCTACACATCACAAGAGAATCCCCAGCTATTCCCAGACCACCATCTTTTCTGTGTTTATAGCACAGGGGAACTTGGCACTCTAAACTTACCGGCGGTGAAAGTTTGGTGAGTTTTTATTCACTGTCTGCCAGGGCATCGATGCCATCTGCGAAGGCGCGAAGGTTCGTGATGGTTGAAGCTTCCTCAGTGCTGACTGGGCCGACATGAAAGTCAAAAGACCACAGAGGCAACCATGTGTTTGTTCTGTATTGTCCGTATATTCTGTGCAACTTATTCAGGATTAAAAGGCTATGCCAGTCTTGAATAACAAGCTAATTTGTGTTTGCACATTTCTTCTATCATTGCTGATGTGTGCACATGTCAATGGGAGACCAGTCCGGTGCTTCCTTTTTGAGGAAGTGTCTGGGTTTGCTCCAATGCACCTTTTTATTTATTTGTGTGCTGGCTGAATCGGTAGCGTAAGGTGTGTACTTTGTGTGTGGAGCGAGTTACCACTCTTTACTAATTTGTGCTGACATGATCATCAATTGCGTCAGTCATAATGCGTTCCAGGGATGTGAAGAACAGGAACGTCGATGCTGTACAGTAAACGTACTGCTCCTGGCGTCACTGGCCACTGAACGTCGTGATTCTACACCTGATAGTGTTTGTCTTGTAGGCACCGGTGGGTATTGCAATACCGTTTTGTGATGGCTTCGGGGTAAGGTCTACAATAGATACAAGATCTTTCGCGCTATCGAACAGTGAATGGGAAACCTGTGACATTGCTGCCCACAAATGATGATGATGATAACGATGCTGATAGTAGTAGGAGAAGGAGGAGGAGGAGGAGTAGCAGTAGTGAAAATAACCATCATCATCATCATCAACATCACACACACACACACACAGACACACACACACACACACACACACACACACACACACACACACGCTACGGTATACACACACACACACACACACACTACGGTACACACACACACACACACACACACACACACACACACACACACGCACGCACGCACGCACGCACGCACACACAAACATATACTCACTCACTCACTCACTGGCTCATGTGAGATACCCACCATGTTCCCTAATCATCCCTGACTCATGTGAGATACCCACCATGTTCCCTAATCATCCCTGACTCATGTGAGATACCCACCATGTTCCCTAATCATCCCTGACTCATGTGAGATACCCACCATGTTCCCTAATCATCCCTGACTCATGTGAGATACCCACCATGTTCCCTAATCATCCCTGACTCATGTGAGATACCCACCATGTTCCCTAATCATCATTCTCCTTGGCCAGACGCTGTAATCAGAAGCCGGACCAGCACGTGACATACGTGTCACACCCCATTGTTCTAAAAATAGACGGATAGCTCAATGACCAGGAAAGCTGTAGCCAACTGGACGCCATACTGAGACTCGCATCCGGCTGTCAGTCCGTTGAGAAGTCGTCTGCTTCTTCTTCTTCTTCTTCTGCGTTCACTCGTATGCACACGAGTGGGCTTTTACGTGTATGACCGTTTTTACCCCGCCATGTAGGCAGCCATACTCCGTTTTCGGGGGGGTGTATGCTGGGTATGTTCTTGTTTCCATAACCCACCAAACGCTGACATGGATTACAGGATCTTTAACGTGTGTATTTGATCTTCTGCTTGCATATACACACGAAGGGGGTTCAGGCACTAGCAGGTCTGCACATATGTTGACCTGGGAGATCGTAAAAATCTCCACCCTTTACCCACCAGGCGCCGTCACCGTGATTCGAACCCGGGACCCTCAGATTAAAAGTCCAACACTTTAACCATTCGGCTATTGCACCCGTCGAAGTCGTCTGCTAACTGGTGGTAGTTTCTGAACTGTAAACGCGTATCTTCAATGAAATCGTGTTATGCTTGTCCCCACGACATGCCAAATGCTGTGTCTTGATTGATATCTGCCAATGATTTATTTACCGCAGTTGTTGCATGAAAACAGTGCAGCGACACGTTGCGCAAACTTGCTGTGGAGGCACACACAGGAATGTCAGTTTAGCTAACGTCGCGAGCAAGTGAAAGCTTGCCGTGAAGCAGTCATCGTAGCCAGCTGAGCGCTCGGCTACATACATGAAGACACCACTTCACACTGTACTGACAGGAGTAGCGAAATGGCTGATCGAACACTGGCTTCAGTTAGCAAAGAGGCTGAAAGAAGGCATGCGCTATCCACCTATTTCTAGATCAGTGGTCAACCCCCACCCCGGTATCCATTACACCGTCCTGTCAAGGACTCACCGTGCCTGCTCGTGCCGTTCTTTCTGCAGCTCTCAGGGTATTACATGATCTCGTTACTTTCTTTCTTCCTTTCTTGTCCTTCATCTGCCTTTCCGTCTTTTCTGTTTTGTTTTCTTTCTATTCTTTTTCCTCTATCGTTAATCTTTTTTCTCTCTTTCTTTTTTTTTTCTTTTCTATTTTCCGGCTTGTTTCTTTAGCCCAATAAAGTCAAAATATTGCTGCATTTCTTCAGACCTCATCGGCTTGAAAGCGTTTTCGAGCGATTCTTCTTCTTCTTCTTCCTCCTCCTCCTCCTCCTCTTTCTTCTTCTTCTTCTTCTTCTTCTTCTTCTTCTTCTTCTTCTTCCTCCTCCTCCTCCTCCTCCTCCTCCTCCTTCTTCTTCTTCTTCTTCTTCTTCTTCTTCTTCTTCTTCTTCGTCCTCCTCCTCCTTCTTCTTGTATCACCTCCTCCTCCTCCTTCTTGTTCTTCTTGTATCACCTCCTCTTCCTTCTTCTCTTTGCATCACCTCCTCCTCCTCCTCCTCCTCTTCTTCTTTCTTCTTCTTCTTCTTCTTCTTCTGCCCCTGCCGGGTCAGATAACAGATCCAGTCGGTGGATCCTGCAGACTAAAAGGGGTTCCCTGTTCCATGTCTCGTCTCTGGTTCTTTATTGATGCCAGTGTGTGTTCCTCTGTCTTTCGGGAGCTGCTGTGTGGATTTGGATTAGACTTTACCAGATATATAATGATGGTGCTCGATGGAGGGATGACAGTCTGTGTGACTACGTCCTTGTCTGTCGGACACACACACACACACACACACACACACACACACACACGAACGCACGCATGCACACGCGGGCGCAAACAGACACACACACACGCACGCGCGCGCACGCGCGTTCACGTGACACATCTATGTTCATTGACCCAAACGACGCCTATAGGAGCAGGAACAACGTCTGATATAATATATTACACGCGCACCATAACCACCACCACACACCACCACCATCACCACCTCCATCATCATCATCGTTGTCATTATGCAGCATCCATAGTCTCCATGCGTAGGAGGGACCTGTCCTATTATGAATCTATTTCCCCTTTCTGTGAAACCCGCCTTGTAAAAAAAACCTGTTGGTCTCTTCAGACACGGAAACAGCTGTTGTTTTCCGGTACCTACTGTAGGGAAGAGGGGAGGGATCACCACTGATAGTTTGGGGATCTTCACCAGTTCTGTACGGATTAGATATTACACACACACACACACACACACACACACACACACGCACGCTCACACACACACACACGCACACTCACACACACGCACACACACACACACGCACGCACCCCCCAAAAAAAAAAAAAAAAACAAAACAAAACAAAAAAACAACCAACAACACACAAACACACACACACATACACACACAGTACTGTACTCAAACACACACACACACACACAGACACGCGCGCGCGCACACACACAAATATATACACACACACACACACAAATACACACACACACACACACACACACACACACAGCGCGTGCGCACATACAAACACATACATACACAATAGTGTACTCTCTCTCTCTCTCTCTTCTCTCTCTCTCTCTCTCTCTCTCTCTCTCTCTCACACACACACACACACACACACACACACAGCGCTTTTGTAGGGGATAGGTGGCAGAATGGTTAAGACGCTCAGCTGCCAATACAGAGAGTCCGTGAGGGTGTGGGGTCGAATCCCGCTCTCGCCCTTTCTCCCAAGTTTGACTGGAAAAATCAATCTGAGCGTCTAGTCTTTCGGGTGAGACGATAAACCGATGTTCCGTGTGCAGCACGCATTTGGCGCACTGAAAAAGAACCCATGGCAATGAGACTGTTGTCCTCTGGCAATATTATGTAAAAAGAAATTCACTCTGTTAGGAACACAAATACGAGGGTCATTCAATAAATAAGGTGAATTTTTCGGTATAAGGACTTCTAATACAGATAGAAGCTTACTTTTTTTTTTTTTTTTTTTTTTACTTCTTTTTCACATGGATTTAATTTGTTTTGCAGATTAAAAAAAAACTTTGAGAGTTTTGGCGATTAACAAAGATGGCCGACCAAGAAGCATGCTCCAGGATTGAACAGCGGTCAGTTATCAAGTTTTTGGTTGCTGAAGGGTGCAAACCAGTTGAAATTCATAGGAGAATGTCAACTGTGTATGGTGCCACATGTTTCAGCCGAAAAAATGTCTACAAGTGGGCTAAATTGTTTAAAGAAGGACGGAGCAGTGTTGAGGATGAAGACAGGCCTGGAAGGCCTACAGAAGTGAGGTCTCCTGAGGTGATCGAATCAGTCAATGACCTCATTCAGTCTGACAGAAGGGTGACAGTGGATGACATTGCAAGGACTTTGAGCTTATCTGTTGGGACAGCACACAAAATTGTCCATGATGACCTTAGCTACTCGAAGGTCAGCTGCCGGTGGGTGCAAAATATGCAAGGCCTCCCACAGCAGCCCGAACGGTGCAGACCATCAACGAGCTGGGCTGGGAACTGCTCCCTCATCCCCCTTACAGCCCAGACCTTGCCCCTTCAGACTTTCACCTGTTTGGTCCCTTGAAAGCGTTCACGAGAGGCACGAAGTTTGAAAGTGATGAAGTCAAAAGTGTTGTGAGCGACTGGCTGAGACATCAGTCCAAAGATTTTTACGCTGAGGGAATACGGAAGCTTGTGCACAGATGGGAAAAGTGTGTGACAGTGCTGGGAGACTACATTGAAAAAAAAAAAAAAAGAAAGTAAGCTTCTATCTGTATTAGAAGTCCTTATACCGAAAAATTCACCTTATTTATTGAATGACCCTCGTAGATAAACATGCACTCGGGGCCTCGGCGAAGCGCGTTGGGTTATGCTGCTGCCAGGTATCTGCCTAGCAGATGTGGTGTAGCGTATATAGATTTGTCCGAACACAGTGACGTCTCCTCGGGAAATTGAGACTGAGACTGTTAGACGCATCTTCAGAGGGGTGATGAGGAGGGGACGGGGGTGGGAGGGAGGGAGGGGGTGAGGGGGAGAGGGCTGAGGAAAGACCTTCAGTTCT
>NC_134880.1:47545536-47550536 GCF_041734735.1 Babylonia areolata | reverse complement strand
ACAACAGATTTCTCTGTGTGAAATTCGAGCTGCTCTCCCCAGGGAGAGTGCGTCGCTACACTACAGTGCAACCCATTTTTTTGTATTTTTTCCTGGTTGCATTTTTTTTTTCCTATCGAAGTGGATTTTTCTACAGAATCTTGCCAGGAACAACCCTTTTGTTGCCGTGGGTTCTTTTGCGTGCGCTAAGTGCATGCTACATACGGGATCTCGCTTTATCGTCTCATCTGAATGACTAGCGTCCAGACCACCACTAAAGGTCTAATGGAGGGGGAGAAAATATCGGCGGCTGAGCCGTGATTCGAACCAGCGCGCTCAGATTCTCTCGCTTCCTAGGCGGACGGGTTACCTCCAGGCCATCGCTCCACTAATGGCGGTGGTGATGATGGTGGTACAAGGAAATAGGTCAAGGCTTTTTGACACACGTGACAGTACTTGTACTGACATTCTGAGGGAGTTGTGGGACGGTTGAAGACCCGAGATCCACATAAACTAACTCACATCAGATTCTATAGGACCCGTCCCTCATAAAGAACCTCCCAGTCACGGAAAGAAACGTTAACACCACTACCGAACCAGAACTTTCTGATACAGTACGGGCGTTGGCCCTTTTGGCATTTGACTGATTTCATTTCATTTACGTTTTATGTATTACCCACACCTTTGCTAGGCTCTCCAGGCCTGACCAGCACTATGGGTCGATACGTTGGCCAAGCATCACCTCTCTCCTCCCCACACCTCAATCCTCCCTTTTTCTTTTCAATCCTCTCTTCTCCTCTACACAGACCCCTCGGATGTCCAGTGGGTGTCTCAATGACCCAACCTTTAGCTTCCGTCGTCAGGATTGTGGCATTCTTTGTCAACATTCACCTCTTCAGTATAAGAGCCTTCCGCTTGCAATGTTTTGATGATGGTAACTGGGGTGAAACGCTGTTAACGTCGTCTCTCTCGCCGTTCGTATGGAGTGAGTTAACTCACTCAGTACGGCCAGTCTTGTCTTCTCCTCTACACAGACCCCTCAGATGTCCAGTGGCTGTCTCAATAATCCAACCTTTGCTTCCGTCGTCAAAATTGTGGTATTCTTTGTCAACATTCACCTCTTCAGTGTAAGAGCCTTCCGCTTGTAATATTTTGATGGTGGTAATTGGGGAAAAACGCTGTTAACGTCGTCTCTTTCGCCGTTCGTATGGAGAGAGTTAAAACCCAACCCATCTCACCGAAGCTAATATGCAGGAGACGAACGTCAATAGTCATTCGGATGAGACGATAAACCGAGGTCCCGTGTGCAGCATGCACTTAGCGCACGTAAAAGAACCCACGGCAACAAAAGGGTTGTTCCTGGCAAAATTCTGTAGAAAAATCCGCTTCGATGGGAAAAACAAATAAAAAAAAACCAAAAACTGCACACAGGAAAAAAATACAAAAAAGGGTGGCGCTGTAGTGTGGCGACGCGCTGTCCCTAGGGAGAGGAGCCCAAATTTCACACAGAGAAATATGTTGTGATAAAAAGAAATACAAATACAAAACATACAAATATGATTATCTTTCCAACCCATTTTTGGTCACAACGACCACTAGCGGAATAGTGAAGACACTTATGTACCAATTCAGCGTCTGCGAGGGTCCGGGTTCGATTCCTGCTCTCAACTTTTCTGCCAAGTTTGACGGGAAAAATCAAACTGAGCAGCTAGTCATTCGGATGAGACATAAACCCGTGTCCCGTGTGCAGCACGCACACTTGGCGCACTGAAAAAATACCCCACGGCAACAAGAAGATTATCCTCTGGCAAACTTCTGTTGAAGAAATCCACTCTGGTTTGGTACACATGTACGACAGTCGCAATAGCCGAGTGGTTAAAACGTTGGACTGTCAATCTGAGGGTGCCGGGTTCCAATCACGGTGACGGCGCCTGGTGGGTAAAGGGTGGAGATTTTTACGATCTCCCAAGTCAACGTATGTGCAGACCTGCTAGTGCCTGAACCCCCTTCGTGTGTATATGCAAGCAGAAGATCAAATACGCACGTTAAAGATCCTGTAACCCATGTCAGCGTTCGGTGGGTTATGGAAACAAGAACATACCCAGCATGCACACCCCCGAAAACGGAGTATGGCTGCCTACATGGCAGGGTAAAAACGGTCATACACGTAAAAGCCCACTCGTGTGCATACGAGTGAACGCAGAAGAAGAAGAAGGTACACATGTACATCATGCATACACTCAAGGCCTGACTAAGCGCGTTGGGTTATGCTGCTGGTCAGGCATCTGCCTAGCAGACGTGATATAGCGTGTATGGATTTGTCCGAATGCAGCGATGCCCTCTTGAGAAAGTAAAACTGAACAAGAATCTACGCATTGCTACACTGAGCTAGCATGACACTGGCTGGTAAAGAAAGCATTCATCACAAGGAGTCATGATCCATAAATGCTCAAATTTCTGAAGCCATCTTCCGGATCATTATGCCTTAGGAGCCTTTTTTTTTTTTTTACAGAACAGCTTGACAATGAAAAGTGAAGACTGGCGGTGAGGAGAGTTCACATGGCGCTGAAGGTGTCCCTGTAGCGGTTCATCGGATTTCAGAGATGGGGTCATGTCCGTTGTACTGGGTGCTGAGGACGGCAATGTGTTTTGTTAGAGAGTGGTGTTCAGGTGGTGAGGACGACATTTGGTCTGATTACAGAGCGGTGTTCAGGTGGTGAGGACGACATTTTGTCTGATTACAGAGCGGTGATCAGGTGGTGAGGACGACATTGTGTTTGATTACAGAGCGGTGTTCAGGTGGTGAGGACGACATTTTGTTTGATAAAAGAGCGGTGTTGAGGTGTTGCGGACGATATTGTGTTTGAAGAGCAGTGTTCAGGTGGTGAGGACGACATTTTGTTTGATTATAGAGCGGTGTTCAGGTGGTGAGGACGATATTGTGTTTGATTATAGAGCAGTGTTCAGGTGGTGAGGACGATATTGTGTATGATTATAGAGCAGTGTTCAGGTGGTGAGGACGATATTGTGTTTGATTATAGAGCAGTGTTCAGGTGGTGAGGACGACATTTTGTCTGATTACAGAGCGGTGTTCAGGTGGTGAGGACGACATTTTGTCTGATTACAGAGCGGTGTTCAGGTGGTGAGGACGACATTTTGTTTGATAAAAGAGCGGTGTTGAGGTGTTGAGGACGATATTGTGTTTGATTATAGAGCGGTGTTCAGGTGGTGAGGACGACATTTTGTTTGATTATAGAGCGGTGTTGAGGTGTTGAGGACGATATTGTGTTTGATTATAGAGCGGTGTTCAGGTGGTGAGGACGACATTTTGTTTGATTATAGAGCAGTGTTCAGGTGGTGAGGACGACATTTTGTTTGATTATAGAGCGGTGTTCAGGTGGTGAGGACGACATTTTGTCTGATTACAGAGCGGTGTTCAGGTGGTGAGGACGACATTTTGTCTGATTACAGAGCGGTGTTCAGGTGGTGAGGACGACATTTTGTCTGATTACAGAGCGGTGTTCAGGTGGTGAGGACGACATTTTGTCTGATTACAGAGCGGTGATCAGATGGTGAGGACAACATTTTGTTTGATTACAGAGCGGTGTTCAGGTGGTGAGGACGACATTTTGTCTGATTACAGAGCAGTGTTCAGGTGGTGAGGACGACATTTTGTCTGATTACAGAGCAGTGTTCAGGTGGTGAGGACGACATTGTGTTTGATTATAGAGCGGTGTTGAGGTGTTGAGGAGGATATTGTGTTCGATTACAGAGCGGTGTTCAGGTGGTGAGGACGACATTTTGTTTGATTATAGAGCAGTGTTCAGGTGGTGAGGACGACATTTTGTTTGATTATAGAGCGGTGTTGAGGTGTTGAGGTGTTGATGACGTTATTGTGTTTGATTACAGAGCGGTGTTCAGGTGGTGAGGACGACATTTTGTTTGATTACAGAGCGGTGTTCAGGTGGTGAGGACGACATTTTGTTTGATAAAAGAGTGGTGTTGAGGTGTTGAGGACGATATTGTGTTTGATTATAGAGTGGTGTTCAGGTGGTGAGGACGACATTTTGTCTGATTATAGAGCGGTGTTCAGGTGGTGAGGACGACATTGTGTTTGATTACAGAGTGGTGTTCAGGTGGTGAGGACGACATTTTGTCTGATTACAGAGCGGTGTTCAGGTGGTGAGGACGACATTTTGTCTGATTACAGAGCAGTTTTCAGGTGGTGAGGACGACATTTTGTCTGATTACAGAGCGGTGTTCAGGTGGTGAGGACGACATTTTGTCTGATTACAGAGCGGTGTTCAGGTGGTGAGGACGACATTGTGTTTGATTATAGAGCGGTGTTGAGGTGTTGAGGAGGATATTGTGTTCGATTACAGAGCGGTGTTCAGGTGGTGAGGACGACATTTTGTTTGATTATAGAGCAGTGTTCAGGTGGTGAGGACGACATTTTGTTTGATTATAGAGCGGTGTTGAGGTGTTGAGGTGTTGAGGACGATATTGTGTTTGATTACAGAGCGGTGTTCAGGTGGTGAGGACATTTTGTCTGATTACAGAGCGGTGATCAGATGGTGAGGACAACATTTTGTCTGATTACAGAGCGGTGATCAGGTGGTGAGGACGACATTGTGTTTGATTACAGAGCGGTGTTCAGTTGGTGAGGTCGATATTGTGTTTGATTACAGAGCGGTGTTCAGGTGGTGAGGACGACATTGTGTTTGATCAGATCGCAGTGAATCAGAAACGTGTCATCTTCTCCATCATCTCCTTCTGTCCTGAATGTGTCATCACCCGTGTATGTCTCTGTGCCTCTTGTCTGTCTGCTTGCTTCTCTGTGATTGTCTCTGTCTCTCTATCTTTCTTTCTGTCTGTCTGGTTTTTCTGCCTGTCTGTCTGCCTCTGTCTTTCTCTGTGTGTGTGTGTGTGTGTGTGTGTGTGTGTGTGTGTGTGTGTGTGTGTGTGTGTGTGTGTGTGTGTGTGTGAGTGAGAGAGAGAGAGAGAGAGAGAGAGAGAGAGAG
>NC_134880.1:47528036-47538036 GCF_041734735.1 Babylonia areolata | reverse complement strand
TATATATATATATGTATATTCATCTAATTCAATAACTCTAGACTGACAATTAATCAGCTTGAATGGGAACTGGTCTTACATGTTTTCAACATTCTCAGCTAAATAGATTCTTCTTCTTAGTTCGTGGGCTGCAACTCCCACGTTCACTCGTATGTGCAGGAAAAAAAATACAAAAAAAAAATGGGTGGCGCTGTAGTATAGCGACGCACTCTCCCTGGGAAGAGCAGCCCGAATTTCACACAGAGAAATCTGTTGTGATAAAAAGAAATACAAATACAAATACAAATAAAGGAAGCCTTGGGTTTATAGGCGTACTCCCTGTCTCCCCCCCCCCCCCCCCCCCCCCCCCCCATCCCCCCCATTCCCAAATGATGTAGAACCCACAAACGCAGGACACAGGGAAGCCCTGCTAAATAATTGACGGTTTCCCCGAGTGTGGGTCTAACAGACTGACATAAAAGCTTCTTTAACACTATGGGATCCGGATATCGCTCCTTGTATCTCTCCACTAAACATTTATGTTTCCAACGGCTGCTGCTGATTGCTGATTCTGAAGGTAAACAGCACTTCAGATTTTTTGAATATTTTAGCAGTGCTGACAGGGAGAGAAGTGTGCTCGCTGTAGGCTGTACTGCAATCAAATAGTGGGTCTTTTTTTTTGGTTTGTTTTTTGTTTTTTTGTGCAAGCTCAGGCAGTATGGTGCAATGTGGTTTCTGGTAGAAAAGCCAAGTGATCCTATCGATCCAGAAAGTTCTCTGAGTTGGAGGGTTCACCATTTCCGTGTGTCTAGGTTTCTGTGGAATGGGTCATCTGTTTGCATGTTTAATCAGACACGTTTTTTTTTTTTTTAAACATCTCTCTCTCTCTCCTCTTTCTGTCCCTCTCTTTTTTTTTTCTCTCTCTCTCTCTCTCCTCTTTCTGCCCCTCTCTTTTTTTTCTCTCTCTCTCCTATCTGCCCCTCTTCTTATTCTCCTCCTCCTCCTCTCCCTCCCCCTCCTCCGCCTCCTCCTCCTCCTCCTTCTTCTTCTTCTTCTTCTGCTTCGTCTCCTCCTCCTCCTCCTCCTCCTTGTTCTTCTCCTCCTCCTTCTACTACTACTTTTCCTCCTCCTCTTCTTTTTCTTCCTCTTCCTCCTCCTCTTCCTCCTCCTCCTCCTTCTTCTTCTTTTCTTCTTCTTCTCCTCCTCGTCGTCGTCGTCGTCCTCCTCCTCCTCCTTCTTCTTCATGGTTACAATATTGTTCGGGGAAATCCTCAAAATCTATGGAAAGTGATATCGTCATCTATATTCAAAACAACGTTCCATACTGAATTCGTAATGACCTATGTCATCCAGACGTTGAATCACTGTGGCTTGAAGTTCAATCCCAAAATAAATCAACAGATTCGCTTCTTATAGCATTTATGTACAGACATCATAAGAGTTATTCCAAGTGGTATGACGATTTTTGTGAAATGATGGATAGCGCCTGGCTTTCAAGAAGAGAACTATTAATTTTGGGTGAATTTCATATAGAACTTTTTCAGTGTCATAGCCAATGGAACAACTTCTATACGTCTTACAATCTCCATCAATGTATTGTTTCCCCCACCAGGGTTGCAAAAAAATCTAGAACGCTTTTAGATCATATTTATACATTCAGTCTAACATCAGTTAGAGAAATTTGTGTGCCAAATGTTGGCTTAAGTGACCACAATGCCGTGTGCATGACATGGGGAAAAAGAGCTTCAAATACCGAAAACAGGTCATACTGTTGTCACATTTCGGTCATTTAAACATTTTATTCTGGACGGGTTTCAGTCAGACCTCATTTCTGCACCTTTCACTAACTTTTATAGCTTTACTAATCCAGACGCAGCCCTTTCCTTTGGGATTGCAACTTCTTCTTCTTCTGCGTTCCCCGTGATCATGGTCTCAGACTTGCAGTCCTATGCTGGAAATGAAGGTGGTGGTCTTGATGAGGTCTTCTTTGGTGCCCCAGAGCTTTTCTGCCAGTGTGGCTCCATAGGGCCACTGCTGCGTCCGTGCATCTTGATACAGGGGGCAGGACTGCATCATGTGCTCCGGGGTTTGTGGGCCTGTCTTACACGGGCAGTCAGGAGTGTGTGACAGCTTCATTCGGTACATGTGGTCTCGCAGGCGGCAGTGCCCCGTGCGTAGTCGGAATATGATTGTCTGGGGATTGCAACGTTATTACATGTTGATGATAAACATATCCCTTTAATTCAGAGACGAGTCAAGTCGGAAATTCTTCCGAGTTTGCTTACGCAAGATATCTTTCAAGCAATGGATGACAGAGACTATCAAAAGATAGAACACCAAAAGAAACGTAATACTGTTAAATACATGATTAGAAAGTCTAAACGGATTTTCTTTCGTAAACTAATCGAAGACAAAAGCATCACAGCCTTCATATGGAAGGCTATACACCAACTCACCAAACCAGATTCTTCAAATGCGAAATGTCTCATCCCTGTTGATACACTGAAAATATCACTTTGCTGACATTGGAAACAAATTAATCGCAAAAGACGATACACACACTTCGTTTGATCTCAGCATTTTAGAAAACTTCTGCCATAACAAGATATAAAAACAAAGTTTTCTGTTCCATCAATGTCTGTTCATGAAGTCGTATCCCATTTAGTATCGCTAAAAATAAAAACTCGTGTGGCTTCGATGGCATTAGTTCAAAAATAGTTTTAAAAAAAATCTGCACCTTATATTGCTGATTCTCTTATCTATCTCTTCAATCTTGTCTATGTAAAAATCATTTTCCAAATGAGTTTAAACATGCAAAAGTTATTCCACTGCATCAAAAAGGTGATGTTAATGATGTAAATAATTATTGTCATCTGTCTCTAGAACGTCATGCACACCTTTGCCTCACATTTTGTGTTGAAAAATATCAGCTTCTTTTTACCAGTCAATCAGGATTTAGACAGCACCATTCTTGTGAGACCGCTTTATGTAGAATAACTGATTCATGGCTGCGTGTTATCAATAACAGCAAGGCGGTTGGAGTGATATTCCTTGATTTCACAAAAGCGTTTGACTTAATCAATTACGAAATATTGCTTCAAAAATTGAAATGTTATGCTATTGACGAAAACTGCTTATTGTTTCTCATGTCTTACCTAGAAAACCGTATTTAATCTGTCTATTCACGTGGTTTTATTTCTTCCAAAAGGCGTGTTCAAAGAGGAGTACCACAAGGGTCAGTTCTAGGCCCTCTTTTATTTTCCTTGAATATCAGTGATCTACCTTTATCAATTTAACATGCAGTATGTGATGATTTATTTGCTGATGACACATCAATACAATATGCTAGTCACAATGTTGACGAAATTACTTATCATCTGAATGCCAGCATGAAATCTGTCGAAAACTGGTGTAATGCTAATGGTATGGTCGTGCATCCGAAAAAGACAGAATGCATGTTTATTTGTCCTCGTCAAAAAAGACAGAACATGAAAGAAACACAACTAAACATAAAATATAAAGACAATGTTATCAAACAAGTTTATAAGCATATGATATTAGGCATTACTATTGATCAAAATCTTGCTGCAGGAACATATTCATTGCCTTATAAAACAAGTATCATCTAGTGCATTCCAATTGTCACACTTTCTTGATAATCATTCAAGACGTGTGTTTTACTCTGCCTATATCCAGTCTCGTCTCAGTTATTGCTCGATTATTTGGGATAAATGTCCTCCTTCTACATTAAAACCACTTTGCTCTTTACAAAAAAACAAAAACAAACAAACAAAAAAAACAACAACCCAAAACACCACGTGTATTTAAGATGACTAGCCAAGTAAATACTACAGGTGGATCGGTGCACAATATGTACAAAGAACTTCAAATATTACCTGTTCATTTCCTTATCAAATATAACATATTGATTCTTATGCAAACGATTGTTCATAACGCGTGCCCACAATGTTTAAAATCATTATTTTGTTTCCAGTCCCAACATAAATCAGACGGAGCTATTATCCCAAAGCCTAAAATTGATTAATTTAAGATGAGTCTCTCATCTGATGGAAGCACAGAATGGAACATGCTTCCAAAGACATGTCGTCAAATTCCAGCCATATCTCTTTAAGTCTAACGTAGAAATATTTCTATTCGATACTTTTGATTAACCTACTCGCGGTCTTTTGCAAATGCTTGCTTGTACTCAGTCTACTAGCTGCCGCGCCATGATGAATGAACAATCGAATGTATGTATGATCGTGCTGGCAAAAGAACAGTAAGTGCGTGTGTGTGTTTGTGTTTGAGTGTGTAAGCGTGAATCTGTAGTATTTGTTTGCTTGTTTTATTATATATATATATATATATATATATATATATATATATATATATATATATATATATATATATAGTGTGTGTGTGTGTGTGTGTGTGTGTGTGTGTGCGCGCGTGTGTGTGCGCGCGCGTACGTACGTACGTACGGGATATGTACCAATTGTTCTTTTCATTGCTTTGTTACTTTTGCTAGACTATTCCAGTTACTATTTTTATTCGTCGTTCTTATTATTTTATTTTACTTCATTCTATTTCTTTATTTTTATGTTTTGTGTCGTTCTTTATTTTTGTTTTGTGTCGTTAGATGGGCAGAATCGTAAAAAAGGCCTTTACTGCGCCTAATTCTTTACCAAATAAAGATTCAATCAGTCAGTCAGTCAATCATTCTTCTTGTTCTTGTTCTTCTTCTTCTTCTTCTTCTTCTTCTTCTTCTTCTCCTTTTTCTTCTTCTTCTCCTCCTCCTCCTCCTGCTTCTTCTTCTACTACTACTACCACTTCTCCCCATCCTCCTCCTCCTCCTCCTCCTCCTCCTTCTTCTTCTTCTTTCTTCTTCTTCTTCTTCTTCTTCTTCTTCTTCTTCTTCTTCTTCTTGTTGTCCCCGTGATTCAATTGTCCTCCATAAGCTCTTTCCCCCAGACCTGCTGGCCCGGACAGACGGCTGTATTGATCAACTTTCTCCTCTGCTCGGTAATGTCTTCTGTTTCTCTCTCACTCTGTGTACCCTCTGTTTCTGTCTCTGTCTCTGTCTCTGTCTGCCTGTCTGTCTGTCTGTCTTTGTCTATATGTCTGTCTGTCTCTCTGTCTGTCTATCTCCCTCTCTCTCTCTTTCGCTCTCTCTCTTTCTTCTTTGTCCACCGCTACAAATGTAACAAGAACAATTCCTACCTCTACTACTGCCACCACCACCACCACCACTACTAATACTACTCTTTTTCTTCTTCTTCTCCTCCCCCTCTTCTTCTGTCTTTCCATATTATATATGATTTTGAATGTGAGCAATATTTTGACTTCGTGGATAGAAAGTTTTTTTTTAGAGACTGCGTGATTTTCTCCCAATAGATGGATAATTTTTTCAGGAGAACAATCAAATGTGATTCAAATTTCGCATGTAAACATTGTAAAGTGGTCGTTTTATAAACAGTTGTGACCTCTGCAATAACTTAAGGCAAAAACATGTGAACTCTGAGGGTCAGTCGTATGTTCACTTGCTGAAGAATGGTTCTATTTACAGTAATCGTAAACTATGTGTTTATATATAGTCAATGCCCTGAAGATTCGACAGGAATTCTTTGACGGCAATGAGGAAATTTAGAATCAATTTACAATGCACAAGAAGCACTTTTGTTCTACAGGTTTAAGCTAGTATGTATTTTACATTTTGTTGTCGCTACGTGATCACCATGTTGTGTACTTTTGACCTTTTCTAGGGGCCGAAGGCCTGGAGATTAAAGTTTTTGTTCTGGCTCTCTCTCTCTCTCTCTCTCTCTCTCTCTCTCTCTCTCTCTCTCTGTGTGTGTGTGTGTGTGTGTGTGTGTGTGTCTGTACATATACATATACATACATACCCCTCTCTTTTGCACTGACACTTGCACGGGTTTACATACACTGAAACAATCCAGTCACGGTCAGATCATTATGTCTGGTGAGGTGGGTCACTAGTCTCCTGCGTCGTCCTCCTGGGTCGTCCTCCTGGGTCGTCCTTTTGGGTCGTCCCCCTGGGTCGTCCTCCTGGGTCGTCCTCCTGGGTCGTCCTCCTGGGTCGTCCCCCTGGGTCGTCCCCCTGGGTCGTCCTCCTGGGTCGTCCTTTTGGGTCGTCCCCCTGGGTCGTCCTCCTGGGTCGTCCTCCTGGGTCGTCCCCCTGGGTCGTCCTCCTGGGTCGTCCTCCTGGGTCGTCCTCCTGGGTCGTCCCCCTGGGTCGTCCCCCTGGGTCGTCCTCCTGGGTCGTCCTTTTGGGTCGTCCTCCTGGGTCGTCCTTTTGGGTCGTCCCCCTGGGTCGTCCTTTTGGGTCGTCCTTCTGGGTCGTCCTCTTGGGTTTTCCTTCTGGGTCGTCTCTCCAGGGTCTTCCTTCCGGGTCTTCCTTCCGGGTCTTCCTTCTGGGTCGTCCTCCTGGGTCGTCCTTCTGGGTCTTCCTTCTGGGTCGTCCTCCTGGGTCGTCCTTCTGGGTCTTCCTCCTGGGTTTTCCTTCTGGATAGTCCTTCTGGGTCTTCCTTCTGGGTCGTCCTCCTGGGTCGTCCTTCTGTGTCTTCTCTCTAGGTCGTCGAATGCTGGATGAAAGGAAAAGCATGTGTGATGAAGCTGTTAGCTCCAGAGAAATAGATATCGACCATTCACTCGTTCTTCCTGCTCGCCCGTGTCTCTGTCTGTCTGTCTGTCTGTCTGTCTCCCTTTGTCTCCTTTCTTTTCTTTCTTTTTTTTTTTCATCGTGGATTTATGTGTTATGTGCGTTTATTTATGATGGTTGTTTTGTTCTTCTTAATCTATTCTTAGTTAAGACGTGTGTGCAACACGTGCACCCTAATAGTATACACTTCGGTTACATTTCGTTCAAATTCTTGAGTTCCTGAGTTTCTTTATTATTTTTTCTTTCTTTCTTTCTTTCTTTCTTTCTTTCTTTGTATGTCTCTATGCATACCTTCCCTTCTCTCTTCAATCTTCCTTTTCCCCCATGCACCACTCTCGTTATCAGAGACAATGAGCGTGACAACACCCTCTACATCACCAGTTGAAAGAAAGTCACAGACTCTGAGAGAAGTGTTTCCCTGTTGCACACCCAAACCCCTACACCCTACCTCCCAAGAGAGAGAGAGAGAGAGAGAGAGAGAGAGAGAGAGAGAGAAGAAAAGAAAAGAAAAGATGCCATGCCTCTATGTCTGACATTGTCCGCAGTGTCTCAGAAAACAGCAGCAACATTTCCTGGAACTTACCATGAAAGACGAGAACGCACTTTGCGTAGAAGCTCTTCAGTCTGGTGGAGACCGTTTTTTTAGAAATTAAACCAGATGAACGGAATGAACAAACGGAGAAGAATAAGACGACTACTACGACGACAACGACAACGAAGAAGAAGAAGAACAACAACAACAACACCAACAATAACTACAACAACTACGACAGCAACAACAACAACAACAACAACAACTACTACTACTACTACTACTACTACTGCTGCTGCTGCTGCTGCTGCTGCTGCTACAACCATAACCACAACAACCACAACCACAATCCACCGACCCCCAAGCCCCCCGCAACCACCATCACCACCGCCACAGCAACAAAATAACAACAAAACGATTAACAAAGAAATGTACAAATGAAAATGATATGAAATGAAAAATTATAAAAAAAAAGAATGATAAACACAATTTTGAGATTGAAAAAAAGAAAAAAGGAAAAAGAAAGAAAAGAAAAAAAAAGATAAAGAAAAGAAAAAAAAAGTGGACTGGTGGCCTGGTGGTAACGAATCCGTCCAGGAAGCGAGAGAATCAGAGGAAAAGGGTTCGAATACCTCACTCGCCAGAGTTCTCCCCCCCCCCCCGAACCCCCCTGCTCCCCCCCCCCACATCCCCCCCCCCATCCCCGAACTCCCCGACCGCGCCACCCTCCCCCACTAGACCTTGAGTGCTTGTCTGGACCTTTGTCATTCCGGTCTACCATCTACCGCCTTCGCACAGGACACTGCGGCCTCCGAGCACACCTGAAGAGGATTGGAGTGGCAGCCACATCCCTATGTGATTGCGGCCAGGCTGACCAGACCCCATCCCATATTCTCCAAGACTGCCCCCTGTATGAGAAGATGCGGCAGCAGTCCTGGCCTGGGGGTGCTGACCTCAACGCCAAGCTCTGAGGGACGGCAGCCGATCTTCACCGGACGTCCGAGTTTGTGGCATCCCTCGGACTTCGACCCTGACTGCGTAGCTGTCGAACGCAAAGAAGAAGAAGAAGAAGTCATTCCGGTTACGAGAATCATTATTGTTGTGTCGTTATCGTTATTGTTGTTATTGTTATCACAAGGACTGATTGGAAGACTAGGCAATGCCTAAAATCTTTTTCCACCCTCACTCCCACGTTCCCCACCTCATATGAGCAGCATACACTCAGCGCAGAACCCACGCAGAACCCTCGGGGACTAAAAAGGTTGTCGATGGCAACATTCTGAGAAGAAAAACAACAACAAAAAAACACGCTGTGACAGTGAAACAAACACATTTGCAGGCGGAAAAAAGGCAGTGCTGCACTGTGGTGAATTGTTTTTCACAGAGAGAGCAGCCTGAACCCCACACGGAAATCGGTTGTGACGAAAAGAATACAATATAATACAATACAATACAGTATGTATATGGTAGTCAGTCGTGTTCGACTATGACCATCAGAACTGCAGAGGAGGTAACTGCTGCCCCGATAATCCGTGCTAGAATTTGATTATTGTGGAGAATATCATGCCAAAGTTACACCCCTACTCTCTCGGCCAAGAGGGTTTTATGACAATCAGCGATGGGATGGTTTCCAAAGGCCAACCAGCCCTCAAGGCTGCAGCACTCAGAGCCAGAGCTGTTTTCTCTCATCGTTTGAGAGTCATAGTCCTTCACAAAAGACTAAGCTGTAAATGATTTCCCACTGCGATGGAGAAACCATTGATAATACAGCTCTCACTTTGCTGTTGGCCCAAATGTAAACTTGTGTCAATCTGTGCTATAAGCTGAGTGTTGGACAATACAACACGTATAATACAATGCAATACAATACAAGGTGAAAAATATTATGAAGAATGAATAGACCTGACTGCATTCTGAATGTTATCAGTACATGCACTTGTTACAGAACAAACGAGTGCAGTGATTCCCCCCCCCCCCCCCCCCCCCCCCCCCCCGCCCACCCCTTATATAAAACTAAAGGCACGCTAGTTCAGGACCTTATGTTTTGCACTTCCCATCATATTTCACAGAGGCAAAATTGGCGTAGGGACCGTACGGAAATTGACGTATGATTCTCAGTTTATCTCTCCTTAAATTTTCAGATTTATAAATACTATAATTATTTATTCACTGCAATTTAACATTAAATATAAATATAGGTGTCAGGAAGTGTGGAAACACTTACGAGGAATCGTGTGAAAATGGATGAGGTAGTTTTTTGAGACGACAATTTGTAGTTCAGGGACACATTTCCCCGACTTTGAGTAGTTAGGTGAGACAGCGATTTAGCCTCTTGTATTTACTGGCCGCGCTTTTTGTTAAAAGGGGTTCAGGAGTGAACATTGTTTTGAAATGAAAAATTGTGACCAAGCTTTTGTGTCACTCCTTTCTGAGCCGTAGGCCCACACAGTTGGGGGTCTGTAGCCTCTTGTTGGCATTGAAGATCTGGTTCGGGTACCAGATATGTGGCCGTGTAAGTAAAGATGTCTATTTCTACAAAAGATCCTCGTGCGATTGATAGTTAGAAACTGAAAATTGTTTTATTTATTCGAATCATTTTCTTTTTCAATATTTTTTTTTTACACGTGATTCAATTGTTATTTTGAATTGAATTGAGGTAAATTTGATTTACTTTTATCAAGGATCGTTTATACACACATTATGTCAAAGCAACCGAATTCCGGGTGAAAACAAATTTTTGCATGTTTTTGTAGTTTGCCAAGATTTCCAGATGTGGAATCTTCTTTGAGACTATTCCTCTCTCTCTCAAGATG
>NC_134880.1:47518036-47520536 GCF_041734735.1 Babylonia areolata | reverse complement strand
TTGTTCTGTATTGTCCGTGTGTTCTGTGTGGCTTGTTCATGATTAAAGAGGCCAGTCTTGAATAAAAGCTCATTTGTGTTTGCACATTTCTTCTGTCATTGCTGTGTGTTGTGTGCACATGTCAGATGATCGGTACAAGGACAAGTCCGGGGCTTCCACCCTATCCCCCCCCCCGCTCCCCCCCGCCCCCCACACACACAGTGTGTGTCTGAGTTTGTTCCAATATTTACCTGTGTGCTGGTTGAATCGGTAGCGTATGCAGCATTGACCTTAAATTTATGTACCTTGTTTATGGAGAGAGTTACCACTCTTTACTATTTTGTTAATCGATCGTAGAGAGTTTCTCTTTGTACCACAACCTTCCCTCGGGTGAAAATTATTGAAAACGAACTGGTGAAATGCAAAAGCTGAATTCTATATATGCTTTATTCATTAGGTCCAAATGTCAAAGCTTCGCAGTCCAGATACTTTTGAAAGCATTGTTCCATACAGCCAGCCCTCAAGATATACGTCAAACACTATTCACTTCTACACCCTCCTTTTCCTAATTTTTTAACCTGGTGTTCGGTTGTCTGTGTGTATGTGTGTGTCCGTGTGTCTGTGTGTCCGTAGTAAACTTTAACATTGACATTTTCTCTGCAAATACTTTGTCAGTTGACACCAAATTTGGCATAAAAATAGGAAAAATTCAGTTTTTCCAGTCATCTTGTTTAAAACAATATTGCACCTCTGGGATGGGCACAGAAAAAAAATGAAGCCTAATTATATGCAAACTGCATTTACTGTTATATTTATATTTTTTGTATTCTCTAAACTTGGCACTTTGATCTGATATTCTGACCCAACAACTAGAGCAGTCATTATTATCATTTTTTGTTCAAACAGGAACTTCTTTTGTTAAGCATGGAAGTTTTATTTATTTTGCAAACGTTTTGGTGCAGATAGTAAAAAAGGGAAATTACTCTGTATATTGATGCTAGAGGGCTTAATTTGCTTTAAACTGATCTTTCTCATCTTAAACATTACATTTTGAAATTATACTCAATACATAAAAAAGCTTTGATTTTTATTTTATTTTAAGTGTATCACAAGTGAGTCTGGAAGGCCTTGCCTCTCTTGTTTTTTTTTGTTGTTTTTTTGTTTTTGTTTTTTTCCCAAATATAACTGGGCTGTGTTTAGTTATCTATTGTTTACCCTTGAAAAGAAGATTCCTTTCTTTCAAAATGAAAGCATTTTGCAATCACGCGGAACTGGACATTACACTACGGAATTTATAATTCATCATTGCATGAGTTGTTTTCAATTAAACACATACAACCGAACAAGCAAAAGAAAAAAAAACACATACATACAACAAATACGTAATCAAGTAGAGAAAGCAAATGATATTATTAAGAACAAATAAACATGTATATAGATATTGAATAAACAAATTACAAACATTCTATTTTACAGCACACAAGGAAATGAGCACACACTCTCTTGTGCATCCGGAAGACAGTATCCGTCAGGTGTTGGTAAGCAAAATATTACATATCATCAAATAATGAATTATGCACCAGTATTTTCGTGGTTTCCACTCTTCGCTGTTCTCTTTTTTCTGTAAATTACATTCGAAGGATTCCTAGTTGTTTGGGTGATTTTGATTTGCCGTCTTCAATACCACCATGATAGCTCCATAAGTATATATATATATATATATAATATTTATTTGTTTATTCATTTATTTATGTTAAAGTTGTGTTTGATATCCAATGGGTGAGCAAGAAAACAGGCGTTATTTTTCCTCTATGTTTGGGGGTGGTAGTGTAGGGGGTGGCTGTAATTGTGTGTGTGTGTAATGGTTTCGTTTGTCGATGACATCAGCAAAACAAGTCCAAATGAAGTTGGGCGTGTGTAATACTTTTGTGGAATTAACTGGGATCTAAGGTCTTCCAAAGCAGGGCAGCATAACACAAAGTGAAGTTCAGTTTCATCAGCACATCTACATAATGGGCAAATAAGATCACAGACACTGAACTTACGGAGAGAGAGAGAGAGAAGCTCAGAACATAAGAATGACTGTTTACTTTTTCGTTGAGACATATTCGGAAGTAATGTTTCACTACTCTCCATCATTTTTTTAGTTGTTGGTGTGTGTGTGTGTGTGTGTGTGCGTGTGTGCGTGTGCGTGTGTGTGCGTGTGTGTGTGTGTGTGTGTGTGCGTGTGTGTGTGTGTGTGTGTGTGTGTGTGTGGTTTCTTTTTATTGTTGTTGTTTTTCGTCACATCTACCTGCATCATATAGCCCTGATATGGCCTTCATGGTCGGCTGGGCTCTAAGCAATATTTTTATTTATTTTTTTTTAACCTGCATCATCATCTTTTTCTTCATCATTCGTGGGCTTCAATTCCCACGTTCACTCGCATCTACGAGTGTCCTTTTACGTGTATGACCGCTTTTACCACGCCATGTAGACAGCCATACTACGTTTTCGGGGGTGTGCATGCTGGACATGTTCT
>NC_134880.1:47508036-47515536 GCF_041734735.1 Babylonia areolata | reverse complement strand
CTGGTTGTTGGGTTGTTGTTTTTTATTCTCCTTATTTATGTTGTTGTATTTGTTCTTCTTTTTCTTCTTCCTTTCTACGACTACTACTACTACTACTACTGCTGCTGATGATAATAATGATGATGATGCTACTTCATCATCATCATCATCATCGTGTTTGTATTCTTGTTCTTGTTCTTCTTGTTAGAGGGATAGAGACAGACTGAAGCAACATATAAGCACACACTTTTGGAAAAGAGACACAGTTTCAGATTCTCTAGGATATGTCAGTGCCGGCGTTCTGACAAATCCATAATACGCTACACCACATCTGCTAGGCAGATAGATGCCTGACCAGCTAGCTGGCATAACCCAACGCGCTTGAGACACAGACGCAGAGACAAAATGGACAGACAGACAGACAGATAGACAAACAGACAAAAACAATGAGGTCAGCAAGCATGAAAGAGAAAGTTTTATAAAAACAAAAGACTTCTTCCCCAGCTTCTCTTTCTTCAGAGAGTTGGATTGTACTGCCACGTCTTCTTCTGCGTTCACTCGTATGCACACGAGTGGGCTTTTACGTGTATGACCGTTTTTACCCCGCCATGTAGGCAGCCATACTCCGTTTTCGGGAGTGTGCATGCTGGGTATGTTTTTGTTTCCATAACCCACCGAACGCTGGCATGGATTACAGGATCTTTAACGTGCGTATTTGATCTTCTGCTTGCATATACACACGAAGGGGGTTCAGGCACTAGCAGGTCTGCACATATGTTGACCTGGGAGATCGTAAAAAAAATCTCCACCCTTTACCCACCAGGCGCCGTCACCGTGATTCGAACCCGGGACCCTCAGATTGACAGTCCAATGCTTTAACCACTCGGCTATTGCGCCCGTCGTACTGGTACAAGAAGCTACAAATACCCTAAGGTCTAGATTGATCACTAGATTTTTCTCCCCCCCCCCACCCTCCCCCTGTCTATGCATTTACAGATACAGTTCCATTCCTTCGCCTGGTATCGAGCTGCTATGTTTTGTCTTGTTACCTTTATCTGTTCATTTATTTATACATTTATTCATGTATTATGTATTTATCTATTTATTCATTTATTTGTTCATTTATTTTGTTCGTTTGTTTGTTTATCTATTTGTTTGTTTATTTATTTATTTATCTATTTATTGGTTTGTTAATTTAATCAAATATCTATTTACTTGTTTGTTTATATACTTGTTTTTTGGTTCCTTTATCTACCTATCTGTCTATCTATCTATCTCTCTATCTATCTATCAGTCTATCTATGTTTCTATTTTTATGTATGTATGTATGTATGTTTGTATCCATCTATCTATTTTTTTCTATTTTACTCTATCTATCTATCTATCTATCTATTTTTATGTTTCCTTTATCGATACACATGTTCCTTGTTCATTTGCTTGTTCTTTTAAGTGAAAATGACTGGTTTCCGGTGTACGACCCAGTTCCCGGAAGTTTTCTCTTTGTGGGGGAAAAGGAAACGAAAAATGTTTGGTGTAAGATTGCCTGTGCTTGCCCATTTAGCTAGTCTTAATGCCAAAAGTTTGAAAGCTTTTTTTGTTGTTGTTGTTGCTTTTTTCTTTTTTTTTCTTTCTTTTTTTTTTCTTCCATCACCATAGCTCCTCCTTCTCCTCCTCCTCCTCCTCCTCCTCTTCCCCTCCTCCACTTTCCCCTCCTCCCCCCTTCACTCCGACTTGTCTCTCCCCCTCGTCCTTCTTCCCCCCCCCCCACCCCCCAACAGACCCTCCCCCCCCCCCCCTTTTTTTTTTTTTTTTTTTTTTTTAAACACTGTTCTCCAACTTCCTCAGCCGCCGGCCATTTTCAGTGAAGCTGACACACAGACTTTACCGGTTCATTCCCAGGTGGAAACATTTTCTGCCGTTGTCTTTAGTGCTGTGTCTGTCTCTCTGTCTCTTTGTCTCTCTGTCTCTCTGTCGGTCTGCCTGCCTGTCTGTCTGTCTGTCGGTATCCATGTCTTTCCCTGTTTATCCACCAGTCTCTGTCTCTCTCTCTCTGTCTCTCTTTCTGTCTGTCTGTCTGTCTGTCTCTCTGTCTCTCTCTCTCTCTCTCTCTCTCTCTGTCCCCCTCTCTCTAGGGTCTGTCTGTGTCTGTGTATGTCTCTATGTCTCTCTGTCCCTCTGTCTCTCTATCCCCCTCTCTCTACGTCTCTGTATGTCTGTCTGTCTGTATCTCTCTCTGGCTGTCTCTGTCTGTCTGTCTGTCTGTATCTGTGTCTTTCCCAGTTTACCCACCAGTCAATCTCTTTCTGTGTCCACCCCGCCCCCTCTCTCTATACGTCTGTCTCTGTCTATCTTTCTGTCTTTCTATCCCCCCCTCTCTCTGCGTCTGTCTGTGACTGTGTCTGTCTGTCTGTCGGTCTGTCGGTATTTATGTCTTTCTCTGTTTATCCACCAGTCTCTCTCTCTCTCTCTACGTCTGTGTCTGTCTTTCTGTCTGTCTGTCTGTGTTTCTGTCTCTCTGTCCCCCTCTCTCGACATCTCTCTCTCTCTCTCCCTCTCTCTTCCTCTCTGTCCCCTGCTCTCTCCACGTCTGTGTCTGTGTCTGTCTGAGTATCTGTCTCTTTGTCCCCTTCTCTCGACATCTGTCTGTGTCTGTCTGTCTCTCTCTCTGTGTTTGTATATCTCTGTGTCTCTCTGTCTTGCAGTCTCTAATTCTGTCTGTCTGCCTGTCTGTCTCTCTCTCACCGTATCCATATCTGTCCCTGTCTCTGTCTCTCTCTCTTTATTCATCACTCTCTTACCCTCTTTCTAGTCCCCATTTTCATTATTGCTGTGCACTCATATGAACAGGATGTTGGCATTGGCATGGAATTTCCTGACTCTGTCTCTGTCTCTCTCTCTCTTCCTGTCTTTCCCTCTTATCTTTCCTCTTTCTCTCTCACTCTCTCTCTCTTTCTCTGTCTGTCTGTCTGTCTAATCTCTCTTCTCTCTCTTTCTCACTCATTCTCTCTCACTCTCTCCAAATATTTGTCTTTCTCTCGCGGTCTCTCTGTCTTCCTGTCTCTGTCTCTCTACCTCTCTCTGTCTCTCTCTTTCCGTGTTTCTGTCTCTCTTTCTCTGTCTGTCTCTCTCTCTCTAGTCTCCCTCCCCCCCCCTCTCTCTCTCCCTCCCTCCCTCAACCCCCCCCCCCCCTCCTCCTTTTAAAACAGTTAAAATTAATTGATCCCAGCGTTCCTCTCTTCACAAAACAGTTAAGCTAAGTGTAGTCAAACACCCAGCTGCAGTCTGAAGTAATGCTCACGTCAGAAGTAATGCTCATGTCGGTAGAAATGTTCGAGGTGAATGTAGTCTTTTACCCATCTCTCTTGAATATTAATTAACTCGCGAGCAGAATTTCGCGACTGTTGCTTTTATGACGAAGATATGAGCAGCCCTCATCCTCCGGAACAACCCCCACCAAATACCTACTAGCATAAGACAACAAGATGTACAAAGAAAGGAAAACGAATGAAAGGTCTAGATTAACTCACTCAGTACGGCCAGTCCTCTCTTCTCCTCTACACAGACCCCTCGGATGTCCAGTGGGTGTCTGAATGACCCAACCTTTAGCTTCTGTCGTCAGAATTGTGGTATTCTTTGTCAACATTCACCTCTTCAGTATAAGAGCCTTCCGCTTGCAATATTTTGATGATGGTAACTGGGGTGAAACGCTGTTAACGTCGTCTCTTTCGCCGTTCGTATGGAGAGAGTTAATGAATAAATACATGCATACATTTGCATTTGTATTTGCATTTCTCTTTTTTTTTCTTTCTTTTTTGTCACAACAGATTTCTCTGTGTGAAATTCGGGCTGCACTCCCCACGGAGAGCGCGTCGTTACACTGAGAGCGCTACCCAATTTTTGTTTTTTTTTTTTTTTTTTTCCCTGTGTGCAGTTTTATTTGTTTTTCCTATCGAAGTGGACATTTCTACAGAATTTTGCCCGGGACAATCCTTGGCGTGGGTTCTTTTACGTGCGCTGAGTGCATGCTGCACACGGGACCTTGGTTTATTGTCTCATCCGAATGACTAGCGTCCAGACCACCACTCAAGGTCTAGTGGAGGGGGAGAAAATATTGACGACTGAGCAGTGATTCGAACGAGCGCGCTCAGATTCTCTCGCTTCCAAGGCGTATGCGTTACCTCTAGGCCATCACTCCACATACATACATACATACATACATACATATATACTCGTACATGAATTGATGAATGAATGAATGAATGAATGGATAAAAAATAGACATGCAGACAGATAGAAAAAAACTAGATAGATAGACAGACAGACACAGATACACAGACAGACACACACACACACACACACACACACACACACACACACACACACACACACACACACACACACACACACACACACACAAACGAATGAATGAATATCGAATGAATAATAACTTACTAAATGAATAAAATAAAATAAAATAAAAACAATGACAAACATGATCAAGGAAGAGACAGACAGACAGACAGACAGACAGACAGACAGAACAGGGAGGTGTCGGGGATAGGTCTGTGTAATTTTGCATTTCTATACAGAGCATCCCTTCTTCGTCTTCTTCTTCTTCTTCTTTACTACACATCTAATCTGGACATGACGTTATTGCCTTCTTTTCGATCTCCCTCTCTCCTCAGTTTCCAGAATTAGCATCTCCGATTCTCGCAATGGTCTCTGCGTCTGCAGTCTCTGACCCTGTCTGTCTATAACATGGGCAAGTACAACAATAGAACAGCTCACTGCTGTCTCTGACTCTGTCTGTCATTAACATGGACCCGTACAGCAATAGAACAGCTTGTCTCTGAGTCTGTCTATGACATGGACATGTACAGCAATAGAACAGCTCACTGCTGTCTCTGTCTCTGTCTGTCTCTAACATGGACATGTACAGCAATAGAACAGCTCACTGCTGTCTCTGTCTATAACATGGACATGTACAGCAATAGAACAGCTCACTGCTGTCTCTGACCCTGTCTGTCTCTAACATGGATATGTACAGCAATAGAACAGCTCACTGCTGTCTCTGACTCTGTCTATAACATGGACACGTACAGCAATAGAACAGCTCACTGCTGTCTCTGTCTCTGTCTCTAACATGGACATGTACAGCAATAGAACAGCTCACTGCTGTCTCTGACCCTGTCTGTCTCTAACATGGATATGTACAGCAATAGAACAGCTCACTGCTGTCTCTGTCTCTAACAGGGACATGTTCAGCAATAGAACAGCTTATTGCTGTCTCTGACCCTGTCTGTCTCTAACATTGACACGTACAGCAATAGAACAGCTCACTGCTGTCTCTGAGTCTGTCTGTCTCTAACATGGATATGTACAGCAATAGAACAGCACACAGCTGTCTCTGACCCTGTCTGTCTCTAACATGTACATGTACAGCAATAGAACAGCTCACTGCTGTCTCTGACTCTGTTTCTAACATGGACCCGTACAACAATAGAACAACACACTGCTGTCTCTGACCCTGTCTCTAACATGGACATGTTCAGCAATAGAACAGCTCACTGCTGTCTCTGTCTCTAACATGGATATGTACAGCAATAGAACAGCTCACTGCTGTCTCTGTCTCTAACAGGGACATGTTCAGCAATAGAACAGCTTATTGCTGTCTCTGACCCTGTCTGTCTCTAACATTGACACGTACAGCAATAGAACAGCTCACTGCTGTCTCTGTCTGTCTCTAACATGGACATGCACAGCAATAGAACAGCTCACTGCTGTCTCTGACCCTGTCTGTCTCTAACATGGACATGTACAGCAATAGAACAGCTCACTGCTGTCTCTGTCTGTCTATAACATGGACATGTACAGCAATAGAACAACTCACTGCTGTCTCTGTCTCTGTCTGTCTCTAACATGGACATGTACAGCAATAGAACAGCTCACTGCTGTCTCTGTCTGTCTATAACATGGACATGTACAGCAATGGAACAGCTCGCTGCTGTCTCTGTCTGTCTCTAACATGGACATGTACAGCAATAGAACAGCTCACTGCTGTCTCTGACCCTGTCTGTCTCTAACATGGACATGTACAGCAATAGAACAGCTCACTGCTGTCTCTGTCTGTCTATAACATGGACATGCACAGCAATAGAACAGTTCACTGCTGTCTTTGACCCTGTCTGTCTATAACACGGACCCCCAATAGCAATTGAAGAGAGCTCATAACCTCAGGTCCAGCTGTGACTGTCCCCAGTGGACCATTCCAGTTCATTTTCCGGCTGGATGGGAATCGGCATCCCCCCCCCCCCCCACCACACACACCACCACCACCACTCCCCACCCCACCCCCCAGCGTCCCCCGCGTCCCTCTCTCCCCAGACAGCCAGGTTCACGTGGTGTGAAGGAGTGCCATTGTCTGTCAGTAGGGCCAGCCAGGGTGAGGGGGTTCTGAAAAGTCCGTTCTGCTCCGAGTGTCATTCGGGATGCTATTTTCAGGACCGGCTGCAGTGGAGTGGTGACGGTGTGCTTTTGTCGTTTGGGAATGACTTACGCATGAATTATATTACTGCTGTTGTTCCGTTTTATTCCGCCATGGAGGGTGCTGCTTCTGTTCGTGTGTGTGTGTGTGTGTGTGTGTGTGTGTGTGTGTTTGGTTTTTGTGTGTGTGTGTGTGTATGGGTGTGTGTGTGTATGTGTGTGTGTGAATAGAATAGAATAGAATAGAATAGAATAGAATAGAATAGAATAGAATAGAATAGAATAGAATAGAATAGAATAGAATAGAATAGATTTTATTGTCATGAAACCGGAAGGTTTATAAGACACAATTGCAATGGTAAATGAATGAACGAATGAAAAACACACAATTTATCAATCAGTTAATGCGGTAAATTGCAGCAGCATTCATACACAAATTTTCCTAATCTTGTTTGTATATATTCATCATCTGTTAGCATCACCTGACTGGGAATATGTCCTGTGTTATTCGAATTTTGAATATCCTTTAAAAATTGTTGCCTTAAGGTTTCATATTTAATACAATGATCAAGAAGATGGATTTCGTCTTCCAGGATGTTACATTTGTTGCACAATCTGTCTTCTTGTGGAATATTTAAATATCTACCTTTCTCAATCTTAAGGTCATGCGCGCTTATTCTGAGTTTCGTTAAAGCTTGTCTGTGTTTTGTATCTGATATATTTAAAAGGTAGGTTTCAGTTTTGTATTCTGCTACAATCGTATTGTAAAATTTTAGCTTTAATGTTTTTTCTCTTTTCTCTTTCCAGTATTTGATATATTCATTTTCTAATTTTTTATACACGACGTATTTCAGTCTATGTACGTTGAATGTGAATTGATTTTTCCAAATGTGATCAAGGCCTATAATTTCGAGTATCTTTTTAACAAAAATCAACCATGGGGAAGTTGTATTTTCTTGTTGGTACATGGACTTATATATTTTGTTGATGAGGGAAGTTTCTGGTAATTGAATAATGTGAATCCAATATGTAATAATT
>NC_134880.1:47490536-47493036 GCF_041734735.1 Babylonia areolata | reverse complement strand
CATAATGTGTTTGATTGTGATGAATTTATCTCTTCTTTTTACCCTGAAGTCTGGATGAAAATAAAAGCGTACATGCTTATTCCACTTCTGTCATTAAGTAATTAAATCATTATCATTGTCATTGTCGTTGTCATTGGTTGTCGCTATCGCTCTCTCTCTCTGTGTTAGTGTGTGTGTGTGTGTGTGTGTGTGTGTGTGTGTGTGTGTGTGTGTGTGTGTGTGTGTGTGTGTGTGTGTGTGTGTTTTCGTATGCATTTCTATGAACACTATGCTATGATTTTTTATTTAGTATTGTGTTGCATGGACTCTGTTCATGGCGGGGACTTTGCTTTTCTTGTTACCCTCGAAATGAAGAGTTGTGTCTTGTCTTCTCTCTCTCTGTGTCTCTGTCTATCTGTCTGTCTCTTTGATTCTGTCTCCTTTCTGTCTCTGTCTCTCTCTCTCTCTCTCTCTCTCTCTCTTGTTTGTTTGTTTTTTCTCAGCGTACATCAGAAACTACCCCATCCCTGAAAGATTTTGGGAGGCGCTTGACTGCCGTGTTTTTGTGTGTGTTTAAAAATAAATTTAAAAAAAAGTAACAGCAAAAACAAAAAAAAACAAAACAAAAAAACTCCGCTTTTCCTGAAGGTTGAAAACGTCAGGACATTTTAAGCGGTGTCTCCGAGGAGACTGCCACAGCCACTGTAGAACACGTCTGAGGCGTCTGTTCTCTCATTCTGGGGACGAATCTCCCAGTCGTTCAACGTCCCCCCCCCCCCCACCATTTTTTTCTATACCCCCACCCCGAACCGCCCCCCCCCCCACCCCCATCCCCCCCTCCCTCACCTCACCCGCTCCCTTACTCCTAGATCGCCCACCACCACCCCTCACCCCTCACCCCCACTCTTTTGCCCCTACCTCCTGGCCAGTTGTCATTCTTTCTGTATGCTTTTTTGACTCACTTGTGTAAACAAAGTGAGTCTATGTTTTAACCCGGTGTTCGGTTGTCTGTGTGTGTGTGTGTGTGTCCGTGGTAAAGTTTAACATTGACATTTTCTCTGCAAATACTTTGTCAGTTGACACCAAATTAGGCATGCAAATAGGAAAAATTCAGTTCTTTCCAGTCATCTTGTTCAAAACAATATTGCGCCTCTGGGATGGGCACTAAAAATAAATAATGAAGCCTAATTATATGCAAACTGCATTTACTCTTATATTTATAATTTTTTGTATTCTCTAAACTTGGCACTTTGATCTGATATTCTGACCCAACAACAAGAGCAGTCATTATTATCATTTTTTGTTCAAGCAGGAACTTCTTTTGCTAAGCATGGAAGTTTCATTTATTTTGCAAACGTTTTTGTGCAGATAGTAAAAAAAGGGAAATTACTCTGTAATTAATGCTAGGGGACTTAATTTGCTTTAAACTGATCTTTCTCATCTTAAACATTACATTTTGAATTTATACTCAATACATAAAAAGCTTGTGTGTTTTACTCTCAGTCACAAGTGAGTCTTGAAGGCCTTGCCTCTCTTGTTAAACACTTTTTTTTTAACATCCCTCCTCTCCAACCTTTCATGCCCTGTGGAGGTTGATTGGAGTTATCTTCAGATCACCAGACTGCGACACAGCTTGTCATGCAAGGGAAATATAACAGGTGTTTATGATGATGATGATGATGATGGTGGTGATGATGATGACGATGATGATGGTGGTGGTGATGATGATGATGATGGTGATGGTGATGATGATGATGATGATGATGATGGTGGTGATGCTGATGATGGTAATTCGTTTTCTTCTTCTCCATCTTCTCCACTTTTTTTTTTTAACATCCCTCCTCTCCAACCTTTCATGTCCTGTGGAGGTTGATTGGAGTTATCTTCAGATCACCAGACTGCGACACAGCTTGTCACGCAAGGGAAATATAACAGGTGTTTATGATGATGATGATGATGATGGTGGTGATGATGATGACGATGATGATGGTGGTGGTGATGATGATGACGATGATGATGATGATGGTGGTGATGCTGATGATGGTAATTCGTTTTCTTCTTCTTCATCTAGCGTTATCGTTTTAAGTGATTCTAATGAAAAGTTCAACATGTTATATCGAGCGTGATTGATTCTGCTTTGTCTCTTGATTGATTGGACGCGATGCTCTTCTGTGTGTTCTGTAAGATGACGTTTATTTCCATGCAGTACTTGATTCAGGTCATCACTGGCGAACTTTTTAACTGCTTAAATTAAAATGGGGTTGGGGGTGGGTGGGTTGGGAGGGGGGGGGGTGGGCGTGTTTTCTACTGACGTCATTCCTGCTGTCTGGCTTTTGCTGACCTGATCGCATGTTGTCTGTGTGTGTGTGTGTGTGTGTGTGTGTGTGTGTGTGTGTGTGTGTGTTCACGCACGAGAACCTTTCTGTCTCGAGTGTGCGAGTCAGCACGTGTGCCTGTTTGTGTGTGGGGTGGGCAGGGAGGGATGTGTGTGGGGGGAAGGGGGTTGCCGATCACTGTCCCA
>NC_134880.1:47468036-47485536 GCF_041734735.1 Babylonia areolata | reverse complement strand
GAGATAGGTACACAGAGAAAGATACAGAGAAAGAGACACAGAGAATGAGACAGAAAGAGACACAGAGAAAGACACAGATACACAGAGAAAGAGACACCGAGAAAGAGACAGAGACACAGAGAAAGACACAGATACACAGAGAAAGAGACACCGAGAAAGAGACAGAGAAAGAGACAAAGACACAGAGAAATATACACAGAGAAAGAGACAAAGACACAGAGAAAGAGACAGAAACAGACAAAGAGACACAGAGAAAGACACAGATACACAGAGACAGAGACAGAGAAAGACACAGAGAAAGAGACACAGAGAAAGAGACACAGACATAGACAAAGGAAAGGCGGAGAGACAGGGGGCGGGGGGGGGGGGGGGGGGGGGGGGGGAAGAGAGAGAAGGCGTGTTTCAGTTTCGGTTTCAGTTTCTCAAAGAGGCGTCACTGTGTTCGGAGAAATCCCTAATACGCTGCACCACATCAACATCAGGTAGGCAGATGCCTGACATCAGCATGACCCAACGGCAGGCGTCACTATTGTGCAAGAATCACTTTCCACCAGAGTAGTGGAGGAGTAGAGAGGCGGAGAGGTCGAGATAAATTGCATCATTCGATGTTCTGCGTGTTTTTTGTTGTTGTTGTTGTTCAAAGTGGTTGAGCAATGGTGGATTTTTTTATTTTATTTTATTTTTTTTTTAATAAAAAGAAACAGAGAGAGGGAAAAGAGGGTGTGGGAGAGAGAGAGAGAGAGGAGGGGGTGGCGGAGGGAGCGAGAGTGAGAGATAACTTTTTTTTTTTTTTCTTTTCTTTCTTTCTTTCTTTCTTTCTTATTTTTTTCTTCTTTTTTTTTTGGAGAGAGAGAGAGAGAGAAAAAAAAAAGAAAGATAGATAGATACAGACATACAGACAGAGGGACACAAAGACAACAAACAAAGAGACAACAAACGGACAGACAAAAGTATGAATACAGACAAACATACAACAGTCACACACACACACACACACACACACACACACACACACACAGATAAACTCAGGCATCCTTGGAATATAATACAGAAAAAGAAGCCGAGGAAAAGAAGACACTCTTTCAGAGCAGCAAGCCAGTTTTCCCACAGAATATGATGATGACCCATGCACCAATCTGAAGCCGATACAATCAGGTGACTGGCATGACCATCGGAGGGGGCAACACTTAATGCCATGGTTGATAATGCTGGGGCCTGCTGCAGGCTCTTTTACAGATCTCGGCATCGACAGGCTGTCTCTTCCCACCCTCATTTCTGCCTCTCTCTCTCTCTGTCCATCTCTCTGTCTGTCTGTCTGTCTCTCTCTGTATCTGATAGCGCTGAAAATTGCCTGAATGATTACAGAAACATGATACATAAATGATGATAATAATGATCATGATGATGTGAATTCATTTACATGGCACCTATCGCGGCTTTTGGCGTAGTGGGTTTTTTTGGGGTTTTTTTTTCTTTTACGGGTAAACACACACACACACACACACACACACACACACGCACACACACACACACACACGCACGTGCGCGCGCGCGCGCGCTCATTTTATTATTTTTTTATAATTTACCCTGTGCATCACGAAAAAAAAAAGGGGGGGGGGGGAGGGGGGAGATGAGATTGAAGAAGAAGGCGGGAAAGGAGAAAAAGAAAGAAAAAAGATGGGACGGCAAACAGAAGGACGACGACGACGACGATGATGATGACGACGACGGTGATGATAACGACGACAACGACGACGACGACGATGATGATGATGATGATTATGATGATGACGCCTACGAATACGGTGGTGGTGATGATGATGATGATGATGATGATGATGATATCTGCAATTTACGAAGTCACGCGTTCCACTCATATTCGCACAAAGGGCGTGATTTCTTTTGACGCTGGAAGCTCCAGTATGGGGTGTGTGCATTAGATGCCGTAATGAGGTGTAATTTGATTTCCTATCATGTGACGTTATCGCTGTGAGGGAAATGCCTTTTGCACTGCCACCAAGCTCTCCATGGCCCCCGTAGGCTATAGTGCGCCCCGCTTGTATGCCGGTTTTCTTCTTCTTCCAACTTCCCTCTGGCAGAGATCAGTTTTGTCAGGTAAGCGTACCACTTACTCGTCATTGGTTTCTCATGCAGTTTCCTTCCTCGTTGTTTTCAAGCTCGCGGTTTTTTTTTTTTTTTTTTTTGTTTTTTTTAATCGTGTTTGTGGTGCCGTTGACTCACTCAGTACGGCCAGTCCTCTCTTTTCCTCTACACAGACCCTTCAGATGTCAATGGGTGTCTGAATGACCCAACCTTTAGCTTCCGTCGTCAGAATTGTGGTATTCTTTGTCAACATTCATCTCTTCAGTATAAGAGGCTTCCGCTTGCAATATTTTGATGATGGTAACTGGGGTGAAACGCTGTTAACGTCGTCTCTTTCGCCGTTCGTATGGAGAGAGTTAACCTCGAGCACTGTCGTTATCCTCGAAAAAAAAAAAACAACGTTGAACTGCACGAATCGTATGTCTTGTTAATAAGGAATCAACGTAGAACTGACCGGCACGTCTTTGTGTGTGTGTGTGTGTGTGTGTGTGTGTGTGTGTAATCAAAGTTAATATAAACGCGCCGAAACAGAGCGAAATAATCATTGATTCAAAATGATAAAACCTCAGTCAAGAGTTCCAAAAGAAAACGAGCACTCCCCATCTGGCACCGCCTGCCCCCAGCTGGTATCGCGTCACTCAGCGGGAAATTGATTGATTTAATTGCTGTTCTATTTATCTATCTATGTATCTTACATCTTTTTTTTTATCCTTTTGCATTTTCCCACAGGGCCTGAACCAGTTTGAACTTTCCTGTCTGAGTGCAGAATGCCTACAGTTACTGTAAACTGATCTTCTCTGGAATAGAACTCGTCGCTCAGTGTAACGGATGAAAATCTTAACTATCGCCTCCATGGAATGTTTCAGGACGTGTGCTGACGACAAAGACTGTTGCATAAGCACTTTACGTCACTCAGCTGAGGGTTAAGCAGAGATCCGTTATTATTTCTTTCTGCAAGTTAAGATAACAGCAGTTCGAGGATAACGGCACCACAATCGTCTGCAGCTCCCATTGTACGGTGTTTCGTGTTTTTTTTTTTGTTTGTTTGGGGTTTTTTTGTTTGTTTGTTTTCTCTCTACTGAGGATGGCAGTTCCCTGTTTCCCTTGCAAGTAGGATGCCGCGGGTAGGTCACGGACTGCGTGTGGAGTGATGGCCTGGAGGTAACGCGTCCGCCTAGGAAGCGAGAGAATCTGAGCGCGCTGGTTCGAATCACGGCTCAGCCGCCGATATTTTCTACCCCCTCCGCTAGACCTTGAGTGGTGGTCTGGACGCTTAGTCATTTGGATGAGACGATAAACTGAAGGTCTCGTGTGCTAGCATGCACTTAGCGCACGTAAAAGAACCCACGGCAACAAAAGGGTTGTTCCTGGCAGAATTCTGTAGAAAAAATCCACTTCGATAGGGGAAAAAAAAAAAAAAAAAAAAAAAACTGCACGCAGAAAAACAACAACAAAAAATGGGTAGCGCAGTCAGTGTAGCGACGCGCTCTCCCTGGGGAGAGCAGCCCGAATTCACACAGAGATATCTGTTGTGATAAAAAGATATACAAATACAAATCCTGCCATGCCACATGGCGGGGTAAAAGCGGTCATACACGTGAAAGCTCACTCGTTCACATACGAGTGAACGTGGGAGTTGCAGCCCACGAACGAAGAAGAAGAAGAAGAGGAATGGCCCAAACACTGTGATCATAAGAAATGTGTAGGATCAGAACGGGGGAAAAAAATGTGTTTCTGTGCCTGTAACTGATGCTTTATGCCCAACTTGCTCAACCTTGGGTGTGTATGTTTTGCACCTGTATGTTGTTTTACGTTGACTTCACCACCATGTTTGTTCAAAACGTTATGCCAGTGCATAAACAAACCAAAACAAGTGTGCATTGCTGCGTGCATACGGGTGGATACGCGCGCGCGCGTGCGTAATCTGTATGTGTCACAGACTTCACCACACTTAATTTCTCATACTGAGATTAATAAAGCTATTCTGATTCTTCTTCTTCTTCTTCTTTGTTGGTGGGCTGCAACTCCCAAGTTCACTCGTATGTACACGAGTGGGCTTTTACGTGTATGACCGTTTTTACCCCGTATGTAGGCAGCCATACTCTGTTTCCGGGGGTAGTCTGATTCTGAAAAAACACACCACACCAACAAACAAACAAAAATACCGCTAGCAAGAACATACAGGCCATTCGTCACTTAAAGGCGACGATGAAGCGTGATGTAAAAGATGGATTAGGAGTCGCGGGTTGGGGGTAGTGGATGGTGGTGGGGTTTGTGGCGGGAGGGGGGGGGGAGGATGTTGAAGGTGGGAGAGAGGGCCAGGGAGGGGGTGGGGGTTGGGGGGGGGGCAGAGGAGGGGGTTTAAGTGCTACGTGAGCAGCAACATGTCCGGGAGGTCACTTCGCCTCAGGCATGTTCCCTGGAGATGTCAGTCGTTCCAGTCCCAGTCCTCACGGCTGTCTTTCGCAAGGGTGGGGGGGGGGGGGAAGGGGGGGAGAACCATGGGACACACAATGTGTCACTGACGCCAAATCTCTCCAATCCGCTAAGTGGATTGCAAAGTGTGCATCAGTTGGGGTTGTCATGCTTTTGTGTTGTGTCCTGTCCGAGGTGCGGTACGAGATGGGAAATGAAAACCAACAGGTTTCGTTGATTTCATCGGCTGATGAAATGCAGACAGACCCGTTACGTTGAGCCTCTCACCTCGTTTCTATCTTTTTTTTTTTTATCAACGTAGAATATCTGATGACATGTGTGTGTGTGTGTGTGTGTGTGTGTGTGTGTGTGTGTGTGTGTGTGTGTGTGAATTCATTTATTTTTTTAACCTCGGTAAAAAAACAACAACAACAGAATCATCATCATTGATGTCTCTCTCGCTCTGTGTGTGTGTGTGTGTGTGTGTGTGTGTGTGTGTGTGTGTGTACATATATATGTATGTACACACACACACACACACACACACACACACACACGTACACACACACGTATATATATATATATATATATATATATATATATATATATATATATATATATATATATATATATACATACATACATACATATACATTTACATCCCATCTAGATCTCTTGAGCAAGGAAACGAAAAAGTAACAAAAAAAACCCAAAAACAAAAAAAACAAGAAAACCGGATGAACTTAATGCCCCACAATTTTCTTTTCTCCGCTTTTTTATTTATTTATTTATTTTTATTTTTTTTTGTTACTACGCTACCCCCACACCCCCTCACCCCCACGTCCCCCTCCCTCCCTCCCTCCTGTTGGTGGATCAAAGCAATTACTACAAGGTGAATGATTTCCCGATGGCTTGGTAAGTGTGTCTTTCTGAGAGAGAGCGTCTTTTGTTGACCACCACCTTTCTTGTCGGAAGGAGGTAGAATGGGCCATGTGCTGGTGGATGCTGAGAGATAGAAAGAGATATTAGAGAGAGAGAGGGGGGGAGAGGGGGGGAGAGGGAGGGGGAGGAGGGAGTCAGAATGAATGAAGAGAGACGGAGACAGAGATAGACACAGAATGAGAGAGAGGGGCTTTGGGAAACACAGAGAGAGAGAGAGTGAGTGGGGAGGGGGGGAGGAGGGCAGAATGAATAGAGACCGAGACAGTTTCAGTATCAGTAGCTCAAGGAGGCGTCACTGTGTTCGGACAAATCCATATACGCTACACCACATCTGCCAAGCAGATGCCTGACCAGCAGCGTAACCCAACGCGCTTAGTCAGGCCTGAGAAAAAAAAGAAGATAAATACATAAAAAGAACTACTACTACTACTACTAATAATAATAATATGTATATGGCGCAAAAACTTGATGACGTCAATTATAAGCGTACAAAAAAAGAAAAAAAATCATAATAAAAAAAATCAAAATCAAAATCAAAAGAAAGAAAGAATAATAATAACAATAATAATAATAATAATAAGACAGAGAATGAGAGCAAGGGGCTTCGGGAAACACACACACACACACACACACACACACACACACAGAGGGGGGGGGGAGGGCAGAATGGAGACAGAGACAAAATAGACCGAGACAGAGAATGAGAGAGAGGGACTTCGGGAAACAGAGAGAGAGGGATGGGGCAGAATGAAGAGAGACCGAAGCAGAAATAGAGAATGAGAATGAGGGAGAGAGGAGCATTGGGAAACACAGAGAGAGAGAGAGAGAGGGGGGGGGGGGGGGATGTCTATACATTGAAGAGTTTTCAGCATGATCCCAGCAGTAACGCACAGAGTTTGTATGACAGTCAGTCGTGTCCGACAATGACCATCAGAACAGCAGAGGAGGTAACTGGTATCCCGAATATCTGGGCCAGAATTTGATCATAGTGGACAGTGTCTTGCCCAAGTTACATCCCCGCTCTCTCGGTCAAGACGGTTTTGGGACAGTTGGTGTTGGGACGCTTCCCAAAGGCCAGCTAGCCCCCAAGGCTGCAGCACTAAGAGCCAGAGCAATTTTGCCTCCTAGTTTGAGAATCATGGTCTTTCACAAAAGACGTAGGCTGTAAATGATTTCCCATTCTGTGGAGTGATGGCCTAGAGGTAACGCGTCCGCATAGGAAGCGAGAGAATTTGAGTTCGCTGGTTCGAATCACGGTTCAGCCGCCGATATTTTCTCCCCTTCCACTAGACCTTGAGTGGTGGTCTGGACGCTAGTCACTCGGATGAGACGATAAACCGAGGTCCCGTGTGCCGCATGCACTTAGCGCACGTAAAAGAACCCACGGCAACAAAAGGGTTGTTCCTGGCAAAATTCTGTAGACAAATCCACATCGATAGGAAAAACAAATAAAACTGCATGCAGGAAACAATACAAAAAAAAAAAAAAATTAAAAAAAATGGGTGGCGCTGTAGTGTAGCGACGCGCTCTCCCTGGGGAGAGCAGCCCGAATTTCACACAGAGAAATCTGTTGTGATAAAAAGAAATACAAATACAAAATTCCCATGGAGAACCCATTAGTGATACAGCTCTCACTTTGCTGTTGGCCCAACTGTTTAGTGCCAGACTGTTGGCGGTCAGAGCCACGTTGCTGTTGACGACAAAGGATGTTCTCCCATCTCTGAAATATCCACGGGGGGTGGGTAAAGCCCGTACGTCTTGATGACTGGCGAATAAAGCACTGTTGACCAAGGTAAAAAAACAACAAAAACAAACAAACAACGCAACAGATTGAGCTGTATATTAAGCATTAAAATATATGTAGGAATGAATAATCGTTGTCCTGGTTATGCTTTGATGTGAACCGTGCATTGTAATACCACATGGAAACAATGTGTGAATGAAAACCCATTAACCTGCCTATATTACTTCGATGTAAATTGGGAACAGCAGCACCAGTGGAATCAATGTATGTGAACGGATAGTTTAAATTCTGTCATTACTACAACTTCATTGTAAATCGTGCGTTATAATATCACACAGATCAGTGTTTCAATGCGTGTTTGCTGTCCTGTCGATGCGGTGCTTGATGTGGGATGGTTGATGTTCGGAACGATATGTACCTTGCTAATGTAAAATGTTGTATTTTGCATGTAAACCTTTGTCTAAGTAAAAATGTTTGAAAAAAAAAACCCAGACAAACCAGAATGAACATATTCACAGGTAAACAGACAGACACAAAGAGAGTGAGACAAGGAGAAAGATTGTCACTATCGATGAAAACCAGAAAAAGAGAATAATCAGTAACAGAGGGGGACAGACAGACAGACAGACAGACAGACAGAGAGAAAGACAGACAGAGAGAGGTGAAAGAGAAAAGATGGTTTGGGACGGAAGTGAAGAGAACGACAGAGACAAAGAGAACAGTTATGAGGAGGAGGAGGAGGAGGAGAGAGTGTAGCGAGTGAGAGACAGGGACGATACAAACAAAGGGACAGGAACACTGAGAGAGAGAGACGGGGGGAGAGCGAGAGACAGAGACAGAGATTTATAGAGAATGAGAGTTCTGGAGTGAGAGCGAGAGTGAGAGAGGGGGAGAGAGAGACGGAGAAAGAGATTTACAGAAATAAAGTGGGAGATAAAGAGTGAGAGAGAAGGAGAGGGGGGAGAGGGGCAGAAAGATGGGCAAATTAGAGAGAGGCAGAGAGCAAGAGAGAGAGAGAGATAGCGGGGGGCCGTGGAGCGAGCTAGAGAGATAGAGAGACAGGCAGAGACAGAGAGAGAGAAAGAGAGAGAGAGAGAGAGAGAGAGAGAGAGAGAGAGAGAGAGAGACTTACACTGGCAAAAAAAAAGAAAAAAAGGGGGGATTGAAACTGAGAGACAGAGAGACGCAGAGACAGAGAGAGAGAGAGAGGTCTTAAGAAAAAAGTGACTGATTAAACACGCAACGTGAAAACGGCAAAAAACCTCAGCATGATTCAACAGTGAAGCACGGCTTTACCAGAATCCTGCTGCTGATAACGCCAGAAGATGCTAAGAAATGACACTCCGCACTGAATTAGTTTCCTTGACATTATCTTTTTTCCCACTTTTCTTTCTTTCTTTCTTCGTCTTCTTCTTCTTCTGCTTTGTTCGTGGGCTGCAACTCCCACGTTCACTCGAAAACATGACTGAGCTTTTCACGTGTACATTTTTTTTTTATCCCTGTCATGTGGGCAGTCCATTTTCGAAGGAGAATCTTTCGTCTCCATTTACAACATTTGTGGACATACTTTAGTCTTTGAATAAAACATTTTTATACCCGTTTATAATATTCTTGAACGCACATTAACATTTTTATGACACTCGTTTCCTTTTTTAAACATTCTTGGACATGCATTTACATTTGATTAACAGGCTGATTCCATTCCAGTTGCAACATTCATGGACATACATTGAAGCATTTAGGTATACTAACAATTGATTAACATTTGGAACATATCTGGAGGCAGATTTATTCTGGAATAACACCGCTGGACAAATATCAATCTCGGAATTACACTTTGTTTTCCATTCGCAGCATCCTTGGACGCAGGAGGATGGAAGCAGGATGGCCAGACATCTGCCTAGCAGATTGATTGATTGATGTGGATACTTCTATAGCGCCTATCCTCGGTCAAAGACCAAGCTCTAAGCGCTTTACATACACGGGGACATTTGCACCACAGGCTGCCTACCTGGGTAGAGCCGACTGACGGCTGCCACTGGGCGCTCATCATTCGTTTCCTGTGTCATTCAATCAGATTTCAGACGCACACACATACACACTCAGACAGACATGTAACATTTTACGTGTATGACCGTTTGTTTGTTTTTTTTATTTACCCCGCCATGTAGGCAGCCATACTCCGTTTTCGGGGGGGTGCATGCTGGGTATATTCTTGTTTCCATAACCCACCGAACGCTGACATGGATTACAGGATCTTTAACGTGCGTATTTGATCTTCTGCGTGCATATACACACGAAGGGGGTTCAGGCACTAGCAGGTCTGCACATTATGTTGACCTGGGAGATCGGAAAAATCTCAACCCTTTACCCACCAGGTGCACCGAGATTCGAACACAGGACCCTCAGATTGAAAGTCCAGCGCTTTAACCATTCGGCTATTGCACCCTTCAGACGTGGTGTGTATGTGTTGTAGCGGTTATGGGTTTGCCCTATCGCAGTGACGCCTCACTGAGAAACTGGAACTGAGACTGAAAACTGGACACGCTACAACCATTGGATGACACCGTTTTTCCACATTTACAACATCCTTGGACATACACGGATGTCTGTGGGAATCATTGACTACATCCTTGGACATACAAGGATCTCTGTGTGGGAATCTTTGACAACATCCTTGGACATACACGGATCTCTGTGTGGGAATCATTGACAACGTCCTTGGACATACAATGATCTCTGTGGTAATCATTTACAACATCCTTGGACATACACAGATCTCTGTGTGGGAATCATTTACAACATCCTTGGACATACAATGATCTCTGTGTGGTAATTATTTACAACATCCTTAGACATACACGGATCTCTGTGTGGTAATTATTTACAACATCCTTGGACATACAATGATCTCTGTGTGGGAATCATTGACAACATCCTTGGACATACACGGATCTTTGTGGGAATCTTTGGCGCCTGGGCGAGGATAAAAATGAACTTGCCTTTGTTGACGTCTTGGGGCGGTGGTGTGGGTGTAGGTAGGAGACTGGGTGAGGTAGGTGGGAAGAGGGGGGGGGGAGGAGGGAAGGGGTTGTGTGGAAGGTAACGTGATGTCGGGGTGGAGGTGGAGAGGATGGTGACAGGGGTGGTAACTGTCAGGCGGGGGTGGGGGGAGGGTGGGGGGTGGGGGTGGGGGGGGGGGGGGGAAGCGACGCTGTTGGAGGCACGTTCACAGGGAACGAACCTTCTCGCTTTCCTTGGTCTGTGAATCTGATCTGAAGCAATCTTAATTCCATTCTCTTTCCTTACAATGATCTCTGTGGAAATCATTTACAACATCCTTGGACATACAATGATCTCTGTGGAAATCATTTACAACATCCTTGGACATACAATGATCTCTGTGGGAATCATGTACAACATCCTTGGACATACAATGATCTCTGTGGGAATCATGTACAACATCCTTGGACATACAATGATCTCTGTGGGAATCATGTACAACATCCTTAGACATACAATGATCTCTGTGGGAATCATGTACAACATCCTTAGACATACACGGATCTCTGTGTGGGAATCATTGACAACATCCTTGGACATACAATGATCTCTGTGTGGGAATCATTGACAACATCCTTGGACATACAATGATCTCTGTGGGAATCATGTACAACATCCTTAGACATACACGGATCTCTGTGTGGGAATCATTGACAACATCCTTGGACATACAATGATCTCTGTGTGGGAATCATTTACAACATCCTTGGACATACAATGATCTCTGTGGGAATCATGTACAACATCCTTGGACATACAATGATCTCTGTGGGAATCATGTACAACATCCTTAGACATACAATGATCTCTGTGTGGGAATCATTGACAACATCCTTGGACATACACGGATCTTTGTGGGAATCTTTGGCGCCTGGGCGAGGATAAAAATGAACTTGCCTTTGTTGACGTCTTGGGGCGGTGGTGTGGGTGTAGGTAGGAGACTGGGTGAGGTAGGTGGGAAGAGGGGGGGGGAGGAGGGAAGGGGTTGTGTGGAAGGTAACGTGATGTCGGGGTGGAGGTGGAGAGGATGGTGACAGGGGTGGTAACTGTCAGGCGGGGGTGGGGGGCAGGGGTGGAGGAGGAGGGGGGGGGGGAGAAGCGACGCACGTTCACAGGGAACGAGCTTTCTCGCTTTCCTTGGTCTGTGAATCTGATCTGAAGCAATCTTAATTCCATTCTCTTTCCTTACAATGATCTCTGTGGAAATCATTTACAACATACGTGGACATACAATGATCTCTGTGGGAATCATTTGCAACATCCTTAGACATACACGGATCTCTGTGTGGGAATCATTGACAACATCCTTGGACATACAATGATCTCTGTGGTAATCATTTACAACATCCTTGGACATACAATGATCTCTGTGTGGGAATCATTTACAACATCCTTATACATACTCGGATCTTTGTGTGGGAATCATTTACAACATCCTTGGAATACAAGGATCTCTGTGTGGGAATCATTGACAACATCCTTGGACATACACGGATCTTTGCGGGAATCTTTGGCGCCTGGGCGAGGATAAAAATGAACTTGCCTTTGTTGACGTCTTGGGGCGGTGGTGTGGGTGTAGGTAGGAGACTGGGTGAGGTAGGTGGGAAGAGGGGGGGGGGAGGAGGGAAGGGGTTGTGTGGAAGGTAACGTGATGTCGGGGTGGAGGTGGAGAGGATGGTGACAGGGGTGGTAACTGTCAGGCGGGGGTGGGGGGAGGGGGGGGGGGGGGGGGGGGGGAAGAAGCGACGCTGTTGGAGGCACGTTCACAGGGAACGAGCTTTCTCGCTTTCCTTGGTCTGTAAATCTGATCTGAAGCAATCTTAATTCCATTCTCTTTCATTGCGCTTCGCTATTTTCAGTTCAGCTCAGTTTCAATAATACTGTATAAATGAATTGCAGGAAATTACAATAGCGTGTGTCTTTACAACAACATCTCACAAATATCGAATATCCATATCAAACGTCAAATATAAAAAAAGAATTAACACCAGCATCCATTTACAAGTGCCAACCCCTTCGTGTCTCAAGAAAACGACACTTGCAGTCATAATAATCGCCTACTCTCCCTACATTTTGCGTCACAAGGGAAAAATAAACAGCAAATTTGGAACATCCAATTTCAAGAAAACATAATGCGTTTATTTATTCATACTATGTTCAAGTGTGTGTGTGTGTGTGTGTGTGTGTGTGTGTGTGTGTGTGTGTGTGTGTGTGTTTGCACGCGTGCATTTGTACACTGGTGTCAATGTGTGCACTTGTGTTAATGCGAGCGGTTGTGTTATATTTTTAGTAGCACATTTTTTTTAAAAATATTCATTTATTCATTTTAAGTATATTCAGGTGAATAATTTACACATTCTACGATAGGCTCTCAAGGCCTGATCACCGCGTTTTGTTCATGTGAAGATATCTGCTTTTTTTTTCTTTTTCCTTTTTTTTTTTTTTTTTTTTTTTTTTTTTTTTTTTTACAGCAGATTAGTATATCGTAGATAATGATGATGGTGATGATGATGATGATGTTGATGATGATGATATGAATAGCGCTATCCTCGATCACAGACCAAGCTCTAAGCACTTTATAACTGAGAAAAGTCTCTCAGTTGTACGTACAACCGGCTGACTACCTGGGTAGAGCCTAATGACAGCTGCCTTTAGGCGCTCATCATTCGTTTCCCGCATCATTCTGTCAGATTTCAGACACACACACACACGCACGCACGCATGCACGCACGCACACACACACACACACACACACACACACACACACACACACACACACACACACACACACACGTGAACATAATATAATGCTCATGCACTTTCTGGTCTGAACAAATGTTGAGCAGGGAGGGAGATCGGGGGAAAAATACAAAATCTCCACCCTTAACCCACCAGCTACGATGGTGGAATCGAACTCAGGCAAATCAGGTGAGAATCCATCGCCTTAACCATTCGGCCATTTGCCACCCGTGGATCAGCTCGCACACTTTGACAACTCCTTGGAAATGAAACGTGTGTGCTCGCTTTTTCCTTTCGTTTCTTTCTGCTCATTTGCATTTTTACCCCCAGTTCGGTAACACATGTAAGTTTAACTCACTGAGTACGGCCAGCCCTCTCTTCTCCTCTACACAGACCCCTCGGATGTCCAGTGGGTGTCTAAATGACCCAACTTTTAGCTTCTGTCGTCAGAATTGTGGTATTCTTTGTCAACATTCACCTCTTCAGTATAAGGGCCTTCCGCTTGCAATATTTTGATGGTGGTAATTGGGGTGAAACGCTGTTAACGTCGTCTCTTTCGCCGTTCGTATGGAGAGAGTTAATGTTGATAAATACATGGTAAGGGGAGCGGGAACGATATGAAAAAAAAAAAAAAAAAAAAAAAAGCAGAAAGGGGGGAAAATGCAACATAGTATTTTTTGTGAAGGACACAATTGGGAAGGGGTGTGGGAATGATATGGGCAGAACACGACATATAAAATAAACAACAACTAAAACAAACACGTAAATAATTAGAAATATTCATTTTAGAACAGAAACATCCATTTCACCCAAAAATGTACCATTTGCACATACCTCAATGCACATACTTCTTTCACCAACATTTCGTGCCTTAAGTTTCACTTCTGCGCATGCCAAACAACGATTTCTGTGTGTATAATTATACAAACAGCAGACCATTCACAATTTGCACATTATTTCTCTTATTCATACTTTATAATTTGCTTATTGGAAAAAAACAACAACAACAACAACAACAAACAAACACAAACAAAAAAACCACCACCACCACCACCACCAACAACAAACAACATTTGGAATAATGTGTCATACGATGTACGAGACAAATAATTAAAAGGATAAACAGAGAAACAGGCACAGGCAGGAAATCTGAAACGAGCAATCAGGGTTTCATTTCAAACGAAAACTTCCCTATTAACTTTTTATTTATTTATTTTTATTTATTTATTTTTTTAAGAATAAGCCAGATCCACAAGGAAATGTCAACAAATTAATTGTGTGCGTGTGCGTGCGCGCGTGAGTGCGTGTGTGTGTGTGTGTGTGTGTGTGTGTGTGTGTGTGTGTGTGTGTGCTATAATCGAGACACAACGTAGGCGGATGGAACACGCTAGGGACACACACACACACACACACACACACACACACACACACACACACACACACACACACACACACGCACGCACGCACGCACGCACGCACACACACACACACACACACACACACACACACACACACACAGGCAAACAGACAGAGAGACAGACAGGCAGACAGACAGACGGGGGGAAAAGACAGAGAGACCGAAACAGAGAGAAAAGTCTCACATATTGTGTGCAAAAGATCAGATTGCCATTTTGACTTGTACGTGTCCATATTTGAGGGCCGAGTGCTTGAGGGGGGAGGGGGCGGGAGGGGCGAAGGGGGGGAGTGGGGAATGGTGAAGGGGAGGGGAGGGGAGAGATGGTAGGAGGGGAAAGGTGGTAGGTGAAGGAAAGCAGAAGAGAAGGGAAGAGATAATTATTATGATTGGGGGAGAGGAACGTGGAAGAAGGGAGAGAGACAGGGTGTAGGGGTTTGTGAGGGTGGCGGTTGTGTGTGTGTGTGTAGGGGGCGTGGGGTGGGTGGGGGGTGGAGGCAGGATCGTATTTGTGCAGATCAACACATGTCTGTGCGTTTCAACTGGAGCAATATGCGCGTGGGCAACTAAGTGTCGATTTTGTAGCAGTAGCCGGGTGGTTAAAGCTTTGGACTTTCAATCTGAGGGTCCCGGTTTCGAATCTCCGTAACGGAGCCTGTTGGGTAAAGGGTGGCATGGATTACAGGATCTTTAACGTGCGTATTTGATCTTCTGCTTGCGAATACACACGAAGGGGGGTTCAGGCACTAGCAGGTCTGCCCATATGTTGACCTGGGAGATCGGAAAAATATCCACCCTTCACCCATCAGACGCCGTTGCGTTACGGAGATTCGAACGCGGGACCCGAGGATTGAAAGTCCAATTGCTCCCGTCGCCTGGGGATGTAAAGCGAAACTAATCTATGTGTGACCGGGGCCCTAGGCGGAATTTACAAGTTGTCTCCTTGAGTTGTTCGGCTGGATTCCCTTCCCCGCTCTCACAGATTTTTTTTTTTTCAATCTATCTGTGTATCCGTTCTCTTGTCTGTACCTTGTCTGTCTGTCTGTCTGCCTACTACTCGCTGCTGTCTCTGTCTCTCTCTCCCTGGGGGGGGGGGGGAGGACAAACAGAGAGACAGAGACATAAGAGACAAAGAAACACACACAAAAACTAAAATCAAAACAAAACAAAACAAATACAAAAACAACAAAAAACAAACCAAAAAAAAAAAAAAAAAAAAAAAAACCGGGCAAATCGAAAGAGGACATATATAACTGCTCGAGAAGGGTGGGGGGTGGGGTGGGGGGTATGGATTGGAGGGGAGGTGGGGTAGAGAGGGGAGGAGGGGGGGGGGGGGTGGCGTAGGAGGCAGAAGAAGGTCGATAAATAGTTGAATGACCAAGGAGTGGAAGTGAAACTGATTTGTGACCAGGTTGAATTTGCATGCTTTCTACTTCCTTGATGAATCCTCTTGCTCTTTTTGTTTTTTCTCCCCTTGCCGTAAATCTGTCCACATACGCACCGTATAATTTTTCTCTCTCTTTGTTAGGTGTAGGAGGCGGTGCTTGGAAGCAGAAAGAGAGAGCGAGAGAGACAGACAGACAGACAGACAGACAGACAGATATTGAGAAAGAACTGTTTTAATGTTAAGTCACTGACCTGTTGATCATCTGACCCGTCTCACTACCCAAATTAAAAAAAAACAGTTTTCTAAGCGAAAAAGTATCCTTGCGTCCTTCTTCGATCTTACTAAAGCTTACGACCGAGTATGGCATAGCAGACTGTTATTTAAGCTGAAACAAATTGGTCTGTCGGGTCATGTTTATGACTATGTTAAATCCTTTTTAAGTGGGAGATATATTGTGGCAAAAGTGGGAGTAACTTTATCAACCTCTAGGCCTATAAACATGGGAATCCCGCAGGGTTCCATTATTTCTCCATTGTTGTTCAACATTATGCTTTATGATTTACATACATGTTTTTCATCATCTACCAAGCTGGCTCAATATGCTGATGATATTGCTATATGGATTCAAACATCCTTGAGGAAAAGGACAAGCCTACATTACATCAATTATGTACAGAAACATTTTCAGGGTGAACTCGATAGACTGAGTAGCAATATGCAATCAAATGGTTTTGAGTTTTCTGTAGAAAAAACACATTTGATCCTCTTTAATAATGGTTATAATCCCAGCAAACTACCACGATTTTTTTTAGGAGGACGTGAAATATTTTTCAAGTCGGAAATAAAATTTCTTGGGATCCTATTTACTTCAAAACTAAACTGGAAGAAACATATTGATTCAATGATGACTAAAGCAGTTAAAAGTTTAAATTTCTTAAAAATTGTAAGTCACTCTCCTTGGGGACAAGACTCCAAAATTCTTTTACATTTAGCGACATCTCTCGTAAGCTCAAGATTAACCTACGGTCAAGAATTTTTCTTTTCTGCTCCGCCGACGTTTCTAAAGAAGCTGCGAATAATTGACAGTAAAGCTGTGAAACTGGCTTTAGGGGTACCTGTGCATACTAAGACCTCAGACGCCTATAAGCTTGCGGGTATTCTGCCACTAGATGAAATCAGAAAATTAAGTTCTGCTAAATACATTGTGAGATGTACAGCAGTGGATGATTTTGAGGAATTAAATATTAGGTCTGATATTGATTTTCCAAAAAATGCACAAAATAATTCAAATCTACAAACCATTCGCACATATGTGTCAGATATTTTAAATTCTTCAGACATTGATTTGCATGATATGGCACCTCGTGTTCTGGTGCCACCTGTCCCTCCCTGGGAGTTAACAAAAGCAAACGTCAACATATGTGCTTCTGACAAAACAAAAGGAGAATCTCCACATATAATAGCAGCATCTGTCAGAATTGAATTAGAAGAAAATTTTGATTATCATTTAAAAGTTTACACTGATGGCTCGGTCCTGGATGATAGCAGTGCAGGATCTGCTTTTGTCATTCCTGACCTAAAAACAGAAAAATCATATTATTTAGGTAAAGGACATTCAATTTTTACAGCTGAATTGGTGGCCATCCTTATGGCTTTAAATCATCTTGTTGATATACCAATCATAGTAAGTAAT
>NC_134880.1:47460536-47463036 GCF_041734735.1 Babylonia areolata | reverse complement strand
GAGAGACAGAAAGAAAGACAGAGAGAGACAGAAAGAAAGACAGACAGAGAGACAGAAAGAAAGACAGAGAGAGACAGAAAGAAAGACAGACAGAGAGACAGAAAGAAAGACAGACAGAGAGACAGAAAGAAAGACAGAGAGAGACAGAAAGAAAGACAGACAGAGAGACAGAAAGAAAGACAGACAGAGAGACAGAAAGAAAGACAGAGAGAGACAGAAAGAAAGACAGACAGAGAGACAGAAAGAAAGACAGAGAGAGACAGAAAGAAAGACAGAGAGAGACAGAAAGAAAGACAGAGAGAGACAGAAAGAAAGACAGAGAGAGAGAAGAGAGAGAGAGAGAAAGAAAGACAGAGAGAGAGAGACAGAACGAAAGACAGAGAGACAGAAAGAGAGACAGAGAGAGAGATAGAAAGAAAGACAGAGAGAGACAGAAAGAAAGACAGAGAGAGACAGAAAGAAAGACAGACAGAGAGACAGAAAGAAAGACACAGAAAGACAGAAAGAAAGACAGAGAGAGACAGAAAGAAAGACAGAGAGAGACAGAAAGAAAGACAGACAGAGAGACAGAAAGAAAGACACAGAAAGACAGAAAGAAAGACAGACAGAGAGAGACAGAAAGAAAGACAGAGAGAGACAGAAAGAAAGACAGAGAGAGAGACAGAAAGAAAGACAGACAGAGAGACAGAAAGAAAGACACAGAAAGACAGAAAGAAAGACAGAGAGAGACAGAAAGAAAGACAGACAGAGAGACAGAAAGAAAGACAGAGAGAGACAGAAAGAAAGACAGACAGAGAGACAGAAAGAAAGACAGAGAGAGACAGAAAGAAAGACAGAGAGAGACAGAAAGAAAGACAGAGAGAGACAGAAAGAAAGACAGACAGAAAGAAAGAGAGACAGAAAGAAAGACTGATAGAGACAGAAAGAAAGAAAGACAGAGAGACAGAAAGAAAGACAGACAGAGAGACAGAAAGAAAGACACAGAAAGACAGAAAGAAAGACAGAGAGAGACAGAAAGAAAGACAGACAGAGAGACATAAAGAAAGACAGAGAGAGACAGAAAGAAAGACAGAGAGAGACAGAAAGAAAGACAGACAGAGAGACAGAAAGAAAGACACAGAAAGACAGAAAGAAAGACAGAGAGAGACAGAAAGAAAGACACAGAAAGACAGAAAGAAAGACAGACAGAGAGACAGAAAGAAAGACACAGAAAGACAGAAAGAAAGACAGACAGAGAGAGACAGAAAGAAAGACAGAGAGAGACAGAAAAAAAGACAAAGAGAGAGACAGAAAGAAAGACAGACAGAGAGACAGAAAGAAAGACCCAGAAAGAGCGGAAAGAAAGACAGAGAGAGACAGAAAGAAAGAGAGACAGAGAGACAGAAAGAAAGACAGAGAGAGAGACAGAAAGAAAGACAGAGAGAGACAGAAAGAAAGACAGACAGAGAGACAGAAAGAAAGACAGACAGAGAGACAGAAAGAAAGACACAGAGAGACAGAAAGAAAGAGAGAGAGAGACAGAAAGAAAGACAGAGAGAGACAGAAAGAAAGACAGACAGAGAGACAGAAAGAAAGACACAGAAAGACAGAAAGAAAGACAGACAGAGAGAGACAGAAAGAAAGACACAGAAAGACAGAAAGAAAGACAGACAGAGAGACAGAAAGAAAGACAGAGAGAGACAGAAAGAAAGACACAGAAAGACAGAAAGAAAGACAGACAGAGAGACAGAAAGAAAGACACAGAAAGACAGAAAGAAAGACAGACAGAGAGAGACATAAGAAAGACAGAGAGAGACATAAAGAAAGACAGAGAGAGACAGAAAGAAAGACAGAGAGAGACAGAAAGAAAGACAGACAGAGAGAGACAGAAAGAAAGACAGAGAGATACAGAAAGAAAGACAGAGAGAGACAGAAAGAAAGACAGACAGAGAGAGACAGAAAGAAAGACAGAGAGATACAGAAAGAAAGACAGAGAGAGACAGAAAGAAAGACAGACAGAGAAACAGAACGAAAGACAGAAAGAGACAGAAAGAAAGACAGAGAGAGAGATAAAGAAAGACAGAGAGAGACAGAAAGACAGAGAGAGAGAGAGACAGAAAGAAAGACAGAGAGAAGAGAGAGAGAGAAAGAAAGACAGAGAGAGACAGAAAGAAAGACAGACAGAGAGACAGAAAGAAAGACAGACAGAGAGACAGAAAGAAAGACAGAGAGAGACAGAAAGAAAGACAGAGAGAGAGAGACAGAAAGAAAGACAGAGAGAGAGAGAGAGAGAGAGACAGAGAGAGAGAGAAAGAAAGACAGAGAGAGAGAGACAGAAAGAGAGACAGAGACAGAAAGACAGATAGAGACAGAGACAGAAAGAAAGACAGAGAGAGACAGAAAAAAAGACAAAGAGAGAGACAGAAAGAAAGACAAAGAGAGAGACAGAAAGACAGACAGACAGAGAGAGACAGAAAGACAGACAGACAGAGAGAGACAGACAGAAAGACAGACAGAGAAG
>NC_134880.1:47438036-47440536 GCF_041734735.1 Babylonia areolata | reverse complement strand
CTTATAACACTGTATTTGATGAATGTATTGGTACATTTAAGAAGCGTTTAATTGCATATGTATGCACTTTCTCAATCTGCTTGTTTACACTTAGTCCCCAAATTTCTGCTCCCAATGTAAGTAAAGGCTCAATCTGTGAATCAAATAATTTCCAAAATAAAGAGCAATCAAAAGAGTTGAGCTTTCGTAACGTCTTCAAAATTTCGATTACATCGATTTTCCCCTTACTACAAGATTCTTCCCATGCATAATTCAGACTTAATTTAGTTGAGAATATCATTCCTATTTGTATGAATTCACCACTTTAACTTCTGTATTGTTATAAAACCATCTTTCATGTGGTGACAGGTGTCCACCCATCATAAAGACCATAACATTAGTCTTATCCAAATTTACTGTCAAGCTTAAGCGATCTGCTTCTTCTTCTAAGGCGTTTAGTTGATTTTGCAAACCTATTACTGTTCCAGACAAAAGAATAACATAATCAGCAAACAGTAATAAGGAAACCTCAATAGCTCCAGGAATTAATAGTATACCATGTCTGCCTCTATTGGATAATTCCACAGCCAGTTCACTTAAAAAAAGAGAAAACATCTGCGGGTTCAGAAGACATCCCTGTTTCACTCCATTTGGACATTCAAAGTAATCAGAATAAACACCCTTCATGCGCATACACACAAATACAGAATTATAAACACCTTTAAGTGTCATGTACAGTTTACTTTTCACACCACTTTTACGCAATACATTCCACAATGCATTTCGAGTAACAGAATCAAAGGCCTTCTTGAAGTCCACAAAAGCAATATAAATTTTCTTATTACATAGCAGATATTTCTGTACTAATGAATATCATGAAAATATGTGGTCTATGATACTATAGTTAGTTCTAAAACCAGCTTGTTCTTCGATTATTTTTTTTCTTCATTTTTAGCTCATTTAGTTAGCCTCTTACTTAAGACATGAGTATAAACTTTACTTAAAATACTTGTGAGTGATACTCCACGATAATTATCCGGGTTGTTAACATCTCCTTTTTTGTGGATAGGAATAATAATTGATTTTGCCCACTCCAAAGGAAACGTACCATTTTCAAACAGCTGATTAAATAAATTAACAAAGGAATCAATCACAGCGAGAGAGAGAGAGAGAGAGAGAGAGAGAGAGAGAGAGAAATACTGTCTCTTTTAGGAAGGTACCTGCCTCTGTCAATGTTCACGAACGTGTTGTCTCCAAAAGGTTTCTGTCTTGAGTGGGGATGGATTGATGTTAGTTTGTTGTGTGAACCCCATTATCTGCTTTGTGCATTGACAACTGGATGGATTTGTGTGTGTGTGTGTGTGTGTGTTGTTGTTGTTGTTTTTTGTTTGTTCACTTTCAACAATTTTTTGATTCCCCACCTCTAACCCATCCATTGCACAAATCCTACACTCATTCATCAACATCTCTCTGCTGCGGTCGTTATACAAGGTTACCTGCAAATGGACAGGAAAAGAGAAATGAAAAGTGTCATGGAAACACGCAACGGACAATGTTGGCAATGACATGATATTGTAAAGCGCATAGAGCTTCAAGAATACGCGCTATAGTAAGACATCTTAATAAATAAATAAATAAATAAATAAATATTTCTTGAGACAACACGGACATAATAAATTATTTGATGGATGTCTTCACATGCTTTTTAAAGAAATGCTCAAACAATGTATTACTGATTAATTTGTTTTAGCCTCTGTTGATTTTTTTAAAACTATGCAGCTCTTTTTTTCTACAAAGTGAGTCGCATTTATAGATTCTGAACAAGCAAGGCAATTTTAGGTTTAACAATACAATAATGTAGGCAATAAAACATTATGATCTACGAAACGAAGAAGACATGGAGGTTGACACATCATTTGACAACTTGCACAGCTGAACGTGAGCACGTGAAAACAGTGAGTTACGGCCCTGATGAGACACACAACCCTGACACAAATACCGTGACCTTCACAAAGAGACATGTGTGAACATAACTCACTCAAAATTGTCGCCATTTTGCTTGCGACGCGCCTTGCTTCAAAACGTACATCGTGTGGATCAATTAAAGCAAAAAGACATCCGAATACACATTGGTATCTTGACAAATTTCAACAGGTAAGGAAAACTTGTGTTCTCTCCCTGATTCTTATGTAGTTATTTGTTATCATCGTTACCGTTTGTTTGTTTGTTTTTTTCTCTCTTTTTTTTTTCTTCTTTTTTTTTTATATACATTTTTCTTTGTGCTCTGCATGTGGCTTTCTTCATTGACAACTGGATGGATTTTTTTTTTCGTGATTATCTGATCTGTTATTTGAGTGGGGTTAGGGAGTAAAAGTCTCACATCCCTTCAGGGCCGTCAGGACAGACAGTTTACATCCTGTGTTCTGAGGCGTGGTGTCGAAAGACCTGGCCCAGCCCTCTCTCCTTTCGTCGGTTTAACCCCCCCACACCCCCACCACCCTCCTCACCTCCATGTGGAGTG
>NC_134880.1:47418036-47435536 GCF_041734735.1 Babylonia areolata | reverse complement strand
GAGAGAGAGAGAGAGAGAGATTGAAAACGTATAGTATGGTGTACGTTTAATTTACATAAATTAAATAAACTGGGAGAAACAGAGAGAGGGAGGGAGAGAGAGAGAGAGAGAGAGAGAGAGAGAGGGGAGGGTATGGATGAAGACAGTGAGGGACACAGACAGACAGATACAGAGACAGAGAGAAACGTAAAACGACAGAGAAAGAGAGAGAGAGAGCTCAGAACTGTTCTAATGTAAGGCAACCGCCCTGTATACACATGGATGCGCATGTAATGTAAAGCCACTGACCTGTATACACAATTATGAATGCACGTGTTGCACACACACACACACACACACACACACACACACACACAGACACACACATACGAAAACCCAACCTTGAGTTGGATGGACAACAAAATGTTAGAAATAATAAACTGATAATATAACCAAACTAAATAAAAGCTAAAGGTGATCTAGAAACATGTCTTTCATCTAACACTTAGCACTTTCTGCTCTCTGTTTGAACGCATAAAAAAGATAAACATTGCTACATCTCTTGACACAATGCTGTTGACATTTTGAAGCAAGTGGGGTGAAAGAGAATCCTTAAATTGTGCATATGCTTGAATAATTATTTCTTTCTTTCTTTCTTTCTTTTTTGAGAGAGAGAGAGAGAGAAGATTTTGTGATCACGCAGTTGATCCTGAGATACACACACAAGAGCCAAAGCTATAGATACAAACGTTCAGTTATTTGCAAAAATAAAAAAAAATGAACAAAGAACGAAATAGAGAAATCACAGAAACAAAGAGAAAAGGGAGAAAAACAAGAGCACGGAAAGACTGAAAATGCTAAAAGCTGGAACACAGACAGACAGACACACACACACACACACACACACACACACACACACACACACACACACACACACACACACACACATTTCTTTATAAGCTCAAAAGCATTGGCTTGTCAGGTCATGTATTAGAATTTATCAAAGGTTTCCTAAGCAATAGGCAAATTCGAACAAAAATGGGCAATACTTATTCTTCTACAAGGCAGGTACAAATGGGTATCCCCCAATGGTCTGTTATTGCTTCTTTATTATTTAGTATCTTTATGTTAGAACTTCCAAGAAAAAAAACACAAAAAAAACATTGTACTTGTTCAGTACACTGATGACATGTATTTGGATGAAAGTAGCATTAAAAAGTGTACTCCTGCCAGATCTCTGAACTATACAGAAAGGCTATATCAAAACGAACTAAACATAATTTCTGATTACATGATTGAACACGGCTTGCAGTTGTCTACTGAAAAATCCCATATGATGCTTTTTAATAATGGATCAGATTCAATTGATATACCTATCTTTGAAATAAATGCTATATCCCTTGACTATAGAAAGGTAGTGAAATTCCTTGGAGTATATCTGACAACAAAACTAACATGGAATTATCATATACAAATATTCTAACAAAAGCTAGAAGAACGTTAACCTTCTTAAAGGTGATAAGTAAGCAATCTTGGGCACAATATATATTAACACTTTTGCGCCTATCTACATCACTTATTCGATCAAAATTAACTTATGGCCAAGTAGAATTTTTCAATGCCCCAAAATATCTATTGAAGAAACTCCAAAATACAGACTGCAAAGGATATAAACTTGCAATATATATACCAGTTCATGCTTCATGTATTAAAACATACAGTGCGGCTGGGGTACCACCACTCGAAGAACACAGGAACCTTCAGTGCACCAAATTTGTCTTAAGAAGTTCTACAGTAGAAAATGATCTGAAACCTGAACTAAATCTTAAGTCCGATATTGACTTTCCAAAAAGAGCTAGGACCATAGCCTCTCATATGACTATAAGTACATACGCATCTACTACTATAACAAGCTCTGGTCCAAATTGGGAGCATGATATAGCCAGTGTGTTATATCCCCTGTTCCTCCTTGGGAACTCCAGAGAGCCCAATTTGATATTGATAATACGAATGTGACAAAGACTGAAAACATGAATTTATTGTCATCCTATGCTCGAATCCACTTATACGATAAATATCCAAACCACTCGATGGTTTATACAGATAGTTCTGTTTTAAACAATAATGCAGGTGCCGCATATATCATACCTGGCCTGAAGGCAGAAAAGTTTTATAACGTGGGAAAAAATAAGTCAGTCTTTACCGCAGAACGAGTTGCAGTACTTATGCCATTGAATTTTTTACTCGATTTTCAAAAAGATATATTCCAAATTACGTTTTTGTGTTGACTCCAAGTCTGCAATCAATGCTATGAAATCTATACACTCGAAAGTTAGACCTGAGATTACTATTGAAATTAGACATCTAATTCGTTTACTCTCAGTGAGGGGCACTAGCATAACTTTTATCTGGATACCTTCGCATAGTGGCATTTTTTTTTATATAATGAGAAGGATGATTTATTATCAAAAAAGGAGCAAAGGGATCAGCTGAGTCAACATGTTTATCTCTTCCATTTGCATTGCAAGAATGTTATAGTATAGTGGAACAGATCCAGTGATCAGACTTTCAGATAAAAGAAAGGAATATAGGCTGTTCAAATTTACACGAAGAAGTAAATAAAATTTATGGAATTGTTGGCAACCATGAACAACACAATAAAGGCAGATTACGTCATTGATCTGTAGATGGAAACTGAACTGTTTCAAGACAAACCATATAAGAAGTGTTTCCTGTATATGTGGGAATTCTATAACAAGTGATCATATATGCGATATGCTAAAATGTCATATACCTGTACTAGCATTTTTCCCAGTGAAAGAAATCTTGGACTCTTCACTTTTTTTTTTGCTCGATTTTTTTTTCTTTTCAAATCACTGTCAGATAGTCCAGTTGGATTGTTATTATAACTTTTTTTTTCTTTTTTAGGGGCGGGAGGTGGGGGTCAAGAAATCTTGGACTTATCACTGTCTGATTTTTTCCCCTTCAAATGTTTGTAAAATTGTCTAAATGGTTTATTGTTACAACCTTTGATTTGATTTGATTAATTTAATTTAATTTTATTTTATTTTATTTTATTTTATTTTTTTTTTGGGGGGGGGGGGGGGGGTTATACGCCTATATTTTTTTAAAGTTGAAAAGTTATTCTCTTAGTTAAATTGTTGTTAAGTTAATGTTGTGAATAGTATTGTTTTCATCCCTTCCCCTCCCTTTTTTATGCGCGCACACACACACACACACACACACACACACACACACATTACGTTAGAGAATGTAATCAGGAATCCCGGGATTATGAGATAAAGAGCTAGTCAGCTCCGGCTTGAAATCTTGAAAATGGGAATGGAATAAACATAAACTGTCCGTAGCAGATCACCAGATAATCTCAGGAGATGCAGAGGAGGTGCCTCTGTGTTTTGCTGATCATTACGACGTCTTTTTTTTTTTTCGTGTTTCAAGTGTAAAATGTGTGTTCAAGCTTTGAATTTAATGAAGCAATCAGCCTCGCGAAGCTATTCCTAAGCCACTCTCTAATTCTACAAAATCGCACAATTTGTGATAGAACGTTATCTTTTTCTTTTATTTTTTTTTTTAAATCACCTCATAGGGGACATGTACACACACGCATACAGACACACAGACACAGACACAGACACACACACACACACACACACACACACACACACACACATCTGTGCGTATGTGCGCGTACACAATCTCTCTGTCTCTGTCTCTGTCTCTGTCTCTCTCACTTTGTTTTGTTTCATTATTTGTTTTCACCATTTCATTCGTTTATTACAATGGTTTGTTATAAAATGAAAGCACGTTGATGCATTTACCCATGTCATAAGGATCTTATAGCCAATGACATTAAAGCGTTAAAGTGTCAAAGCGTCTCTCTCTCTCTCCCCCGCCCCCTTTCTCTCTCCCTCTCTCCCTTTCTCTCCCTTTCTTTCTCTTTTTTTCCCTTCTAAACAAAGTCCTTGCAATTTGCTTTAGGAAACTGCTGTTTGCTGAGACACTGACATTAAAATTGCCAAGTGTTCATTGATTCCTCGTGTTGCTAATAAAGTGAGTTGGTTGGTAGTTTAGTCAAAGGTTTGACTATATTATTTATCTAATCATATCAATTTCGAAAGTTTTTTTTTTAATTTGCCAATGGGTCTGACTACATCATTTATTCACTGATATACATTTCGAAAGGCTTTCAAAGTTGCTAATGTACTTACACTACTTACTGTAGGTGATCTTACTGATCAATCCGTCTACAAACCTGTATCTCTCTTGAATGACAAGATGGTGTAAGATCAAAGGTACTTAAAGATGAAGATAAAAACACGACGTTTCGAGTTGTAGACTCACTGTCACAGTAATCTGTACTTAGGAGGTGATAAATGTTGGTTTGGTTTTTTGTTTGTTTGTTTTGTTTTCTGAGGAGTATATCCGTTCGCAGAATGGAGGAAGCCCACATCTACAAGACCGAGAAGTATGCTAGTGTAGCCAGCAGCCTGAGAGAATCTGGCTTCCAAGTCAAAGTCCTCGCCATAGAGATTGGTGCAAGAGGGTTTGTGAGCGCATATTGCCTACAGCCTCATGAAACAGCTGTAGATTTCTGGCAGAGAGAGGACACGGGCTCTCAAGGCAATGGCAGAAGCAACAGAAAAGAATTCCAGCTGGATCTGGTCGAGGAGGAATGAAAGAAAACTTCATAAGGATTACATTATTTTCCCTACGCAAACTAGGCGTGCGATGGCTCTGTGGTTAAAACTTCTTCCAGAAAAGGTGACTCAGTCCTGAAGTGGCGACCACCCTGGAGGCGCGGATTCGAACCTGCTGCGGACCAGGAAAAAAAAAAAGGCGGCAAAGAAAGGCATCCAGAAGTCATGACCTGAGTGCGGCCTGGCCTCCTTAGCGTGTAAGGACTTAAGGGGGGGAAACAGTTGACTGACGGGGGCTTCTTCTCTGAAGACCTTGTACTGTCCTGCTCTCCCTATTGTTTCTTATCACTTTGCATGTTGTATCAAAAGTTTGATTACGAAATATAACATTAGACTACACGCTCAGTCATGTTTTGCAAATGTCGTTCATGTCACGCTGCACCGAACGTCACCGGTATCGGTCATAAAAGACTTTGCCAAGGCTTCTGATGCAAATGTCCATACCCTTCTTCGATTAAAACGAAGGACAGATTTATAGTGTATTGAACAAGGCATCGGATCTCATGCCCTAATCCCCAGCTAAAGGAGAACAGCTGGTGCTGGTCAATGACCTGTTATGCCATTTAGATAAGGTGCATCCCGAGGCTCTGTCCTTGGACCAACACTGCTTATCAAAGAAGCATATTTGTATTTGTATTTCTTTTTATCACAACAGATTTCTCTGTGTGAAATTCGGGCTGCTCTGCCGAGGGAGAGCGCGTCGCTACACTACAGCGCCACCCATTTTTTTGTATTTTTTCCTGCGTGCAGTTTTATTTATTTTTCCTATCGAAGTGAATTTTTCTACAGAATTTTGCCAGGAACAACCCTTTTGTTGCCGTGGGTTCTTTTACGTGCGCTAAGTGCATGCTGCACACGGGACCTCGGTTTATCGTCTCATCCGAATGACTAGCGTCCAGACCACCACTCAAGGTCTAATGGAGGGGGAGAAAATATCGGCGGCTGAGCCGTGATTCGAACCAGCGCGCTCGGATTCTCTCGTTTCCTAGGCGGACGCGTTACCTCTAGGCCATCCCTCCATCTCCATATATGCGTGTATATATATATAGATATAGATATAGATATATATATAGATATATATGTATGTATGTATGTATGTATGTATATAATCCACAAAAGAAATGCGAATTTTCGTTTTCGTTTAATTCAAATGGTTTAAAGACATTCCATTTATCTGGTCATTAAATCACAATAACATTCAAATTCACGCCACATAGTGGCACACAGGTAGACTTTCAAAAGGGACTGTCACCAACAAAAAGTTTCTTAGCAGTTTGCTACAGGGCAGATCAGTAACGAGTGTAACCTCCATCGTCATCAACAACGTCCTGAACCCTGTGAGGCCATCGAGCGCACCAAATCGTTAACGGCTGCTATTGAAATGTTGTTCCAAGTGTAACCAGTTGACCCAGTTTTATGCTTACTGACGAAAAGACAGGTCTCACTGTCTTGCTGAAGTGCCACGTTTTACGTTTTTGGTTATTATTAGATCGGCCAGAAGCAAGTATATGAATATTCACCGACAAAAAAGAAACAAACAGTGATGATTATGATGACAAGCACCAGATATAAGTATCAGAACACATGCCCATCAGTGGAGAAAACGAATGTCGTGGAAGTTGAAACTCTTCATCGTCTGTGCTAGCTATTTACTTCTGAACAACGTGACCGATCACCTTCATCACAGGTAAAGCTATAAATTGCAGTATTGCTGAATCCCACTGACACGGGTAATTAAGAATTTCTTCTCCTTCTTCTTCTTCTTCTTCCTTCGTGGGCTGCAACTCCCGCGTACATACGAGCGAGTGGGCTTCTACGTGTATGACCGTTTTTATCCCGCCATGTAGGCAGCCATACTCCGTTTTTGAGGTTGTGCATACTAGGTATGTTCCTTTTTCCATAACCCACCGAACGCTGACATGGATTACAGGATCTTTAACGTGCATATTCGATTTTCTGATTGCGTATACACAAGAAGTGGGTTTGGGCACAAGCAGGTCTGCACATATGTTGACTTGGGAGATCGGGAAACATCTCCACCCTTTACCCACCAGGCGCCGTTACCTAGATTCGAACCCGGTACCCTCAGATTGAAAGTTCAACGCTTTAATTAACCATTCGGCTATTGCGCCCGTCTAATTAAGAACATTGTAGCAGACGTGGGTCACCGGGTCCACTCAGAGTGGCGGTATCATCATATTGAGTGCCAGACTTGGGTTTCGCTGGCTGAAGGTGGGAGGTTAAAGGGGTACAACGATGGCAGTGTCTGCCCTACGTCACTGGCAAGCCACCCATCACATTACCCCACAGACAGTTTTGTGACATTTCCAGGCTGTCTGTCAGTTTCTGCGTGTCTATGCTAAACTCATTTTGTCGCTGGTGCTGTCTACACGCGTTCCACACGTCATGCTCTCTCTCTCTCTCTCTCTCTCTCTCTCTCTCTCTCTCTCTCTCTCTCTCTCTCTCTCACACACACACACACACACACACACACAGAGAAAGAGAGAGAGAGAGAGACTTCTTTACCCATTAAAGATTCAATCAATCAGCCAGTCACTCTTCTTCTTCTTCTTCTTCTTCTTCTTCTTCTCTGTGACGAGGATTTATGAGGGAGTTGTAGTTTATTGTATGAGGACGTGTCCGAACTGCTGGACATTGAATGAATGTTTCAGCTGTAGGCAGCAGTTGTGATAGAAGAAGAAGAAGAAGTAAAAGAAGAATATTGAATCGTGAACTTATATTCGAAACAGAGCTACGCCTTAGAAATCTGGAAGGAACAAAAAAAAAAAAAAAAAAAAAAAGAAAAAAAAGAGTGACCAGGTGTTCACATCAAACATACATATACACGTTGTTCTTGCATAATTATAGTGCCTCCAAAGAGAGAGAGAGAGAGAGAGGGAGAGTAGTTTCCTCTTCCAGACACTGTAATTGTGTGTGGATCTATTGTGTGTGTGCTTTTTTTTTTTTTTTTTTTTTTTTTTTGGGGGGGGGGGGGGGGGGGGAGTTGTGTTGCATGACCTAGAAAACACTGGATAATGCCAACGGGAAGAAGATATTTTACAAGGAAATGAAAAAAAAAAAAAGAAAAGGAAAAGAAAATGAAAAAGAAAAAAGGCAAAGATAACAGAAAGAAAGGAGAAAATGATGACGGAAGAAAAAACGAGAAAAAAAAACACACGAAAAAAGACAAGAAAAAAAAGACACGCAAGTCTTCCATGGATGCTGAGACAGCCCAGCATATTTGTAGAACTGAACGCATCCTCTGATTTCTCCTTAAAAATGAAAAAAAAAAAAAAAAAAAAAAAAAGAGAAGAAAACCAACAACAAAACAGAAGAAGAACAAAATGAACAAGAAGTGTTAGTATCAGGAGGAGCAGCCATACTTGTAGTGGTTGTAGTGATAGCAGTGTTGGTGGTGGTGGTGGGTGTGATTATCGTCACCATCACAATCATCGTTGTTGTTGTTCTTGTTTTAACTGATGATAGTGATGGGATCGTCATTTGCTGTCACTACTACTACTGCTACTGCTACGGCTGCTACTGTCCCTCCTCCTCCTCCTCCTACTCCCCCCTTCCCCCTGCTACTACCTCCACCACTACCACCACCACCACCATCACTGTAACCACCACCATCTCCACCACCATAACCACCGCCACCACCACAACCACCACCAGCCATCACCAATGTCCACTACCACTACCACAACCATCATTGTAACCACTACCTCCACCACCATACCCACCGCCACCACCACACCACACCAACCACCACCACATCCATCACCATAACCATCACCACCAATGCCATCACAGCCACCACCACAACCATCAGCACCACCACCACCACCACCACCACCACCACCATTGCATGATGTATCCATGAAATCATACGGAGCAAGAACCATGTCAATATTTCGTAGTCCGAGGACTAATTTGAACGCTGCTGACGCAGACAACACAATGATGAATGTGGGTATGTGGGTGATTGCAAAACAGGAAGTGGAGGAGGGAGGTCTTGAATAATGCATCACTGTCGTCGACACTGACTAACAATGAAAGAAGTCGATATCTTTTGTGAATACTGAGTAGGATTAGTGGTTATTCGTTTGTTCTTGCGTGTGCGTTCGAGTTTGATCTTTAGTTCATTTGTGCTTTGAATTCTTGATCCAAGCATTTGATTGGTTAGTTGGATGGATGATTGGTTGGTCAGATGGTTGGTTGCTTAATTGGTTGGTTGATTAGCAGCTTATTAGTCGGTCTGATACTTTGTCGGTAGTTTTGTTATTCGGTACTTTAGTTAGCCAATCACTCGTTGAGGTAATTGCCGAACAGACAGATGATATGTGCTGCAACATATGGAGTTGGGTGTGTTTAAGTAGATGATGTGTTGCTACATATGGAATTGGGAATGATTATTGACATGACATATGTTGCCAAATATGGAGTTGGGAATGATTATGGACAATATATGAGTTGCTGCATATGGAACTGAGTATCTTTATGGACATGATTTATGTTGCTATATATGGAGTTGGGTATCTTTAAGGACATTATATGTGTTGCTATATATATGGAGTTGGGTATCTTTAAGGACATTATATGTGTTGCTATATATGGAGTTGGGTATCTTTAAGGACATTATATGTGTTGCTATATATGGAGTTGGGTATCTTTAAGGACATTATATGTGTTGCTATATATGGAGTTGGGTATCTTTAAGGACATTATATGTGTTGCTATATATGGAGTTGGGTATCTTTATGGACATGACTTGTGTTGCTATATATGGAGTTGGATATGCATGTAGACATGATATGTATTGCTACATATGGAGTTGGGTATGCAGTTTCAGTTTCAGTAGCTCAAGGAGGCGTCACTGCGTTCGGACAAATCCATATACGCTACACCACATCTGCCAAGCAGATGCCTGACCAGCAGCGTAACCCAACGCGCTTAGTCAGGCAATGAGAGAAAAACAAATGGGTATGCATGTGGACATGATATGTATTGCTATATATGGAGTTAGTTGGGTATGTTTGTGGACATCATATTTGTTGCTGCATAATTACGGGTATGCTTGTGGGCATGGTATCTGTTGCTACATCAGGTGTTGGGTATCTTTGTGGAGGTGCCGTGAAGGAGTCGCCAGTGCCTTGGCCTTCTGGTCAGGTGATCACCAGTGATCAGGGTTCGAGGCCCCGTTTTTGCATGGCGTTGTGTCTTTGGGAAAGGACACTGCTTTGAAGATTGAAATGGCGGGAGGAGAAGATTAAGCATCACCTTCCTGTGCCGAGACCTTAGACAGTGGATATGGATTCACTGCCTTCCTGTGCCGAGACCTTAGACAGTGGATATGAATTCACTGCCTTCCTGTGCCGGGACCTAGACAGTGGATATGAATTCACTGCCTCCTTGTGCCGAGACCTTGACACAGTGGATATGATTTCACTGCCTTCCTGTGCCGAGCCCTAGACAGTGGATATGAATTCACTGCCTTCCTGTGCCGAGACCTTAGACAGTGGATATGAATTCACTGCCTTCCTGTGCTGAGCCCGAGACAGTGGATATGAATTCACTGCCTTCCTGTGCCGGGACCTAGACAGTGGATATGAATTCACTGCCTCCCTGTGCCGAGACCTTGACACAGTGGATATGAATTCACTGCCTTCCTGTGCCGAGCCCTAGACAGTGGATATGAATTCACTGCCTTCCTGTGCCGGGACCTAGACAGTGGATATGAATTCACTGCCTCCCTGTGCCGAGACCTAGACACAGTGGATATGAATTCACTGCCTCCCTGTGCCGAGACCTTGACACAGTGGATATGAATTCACTGCCTTCCTGTGCCGAGCCCTAGACAGTGGATATGAATCCACTGCCTTACTGTGCCGGGACATAGACAGTGGATATAAATTCACTGCCTCCCTGTGCCGAGACCTTGACACAGTGGATATGAATTCACTGCCTTCCTGTGCCGAGCCCTAGACAGTGGATATGAATTCACTGCCTTCCTGTGCCGAGCCTTTGACAGTGGATATGAATTCACTGCCTTCCTGTGCCGAGCCCTAGACACAGTGGATATGAATTCACTGCCTTCCTGTGCCGAGCCCTAGACACAGTGGATATGAATTCACTGCCTTCCTGTGCCGGGACCTAGACAGTGGATATGAATTCACTGCCTCCCTGTGCCGAGACCTTGACACAGTGGATATGAATTCACAGTCTTCCTGTGCCGGGACCTAGACAGTGGATATGAATTCACTGCCTTCCTGTGCCGAGACCTAGAAACAGTGGATATGAATTCACTGGCTTCCTGTGCCGAGCCCTAGACACAGTGGATATGAATTCACTGCCTTCCTGTGCCGAGACCTAGAAACAGTGGATATGAATTCACTGGCTTCCTGTGCCGATCCCTAGACACATTGGATATGAATTCACTGCCTTCCTGTGCCGAGCCCTAGACACAGTGGATATGAATTCACTGCCTTCCTGTGCCGGGACCTAGACAGTGGATATTAATTCACTGCCTTCCTGTGCCGAGCCCTAGACACAGTGGATATGAATTCACTGCCTTCCTGTGCCGAGACCTAGAAACAGTGGATATGAATTCACTGGCTTCCTGTGCCGAGCCCTAGACACATTGGATATGAATTCACTGCCTTCCTGTGCCGAGCCCTAGACACAGTGGATATGAATTCACTGCCTTCCTGTGCCGAGACCTTGACAGTCGATATGAATTCACTGCTTTCCTTTGCCGATCCGTAGACACAGTGGATATATCATTAGTACACTTATCCAGGCAGTGTATATCATTAGCATACTGATCCAGGCAGAGTATATCATTAGTATATTGATCAAGGCAGTGTATATGATTAGTGTACTGATCCAGGCAGTGTTTATCATTAGTATGATTTAGACATTAGTATGCCTGAACCCCCTTCGTGTGTATACGCAAGCAGAAGAAATACGCACGTTAAAGATCCTGTAATCCATGTCAGCGTTCGGTGGGTTATGGAAACAAGAACATACCCAGCATCCACATCCCCGAAAACGGAGTATGGCTGCCTACATGGCGGAGTAAAAACGGGCAAACACGTAAAAGCCCACTCGTTTTACATACGAGTGAACGTGGGAGTTGCAGCCCACGAACGCAGAAGAAGAAGAATTATACAGATGCAGGCAGTGTATGTCACCATGAAACTGATCCAAATCGCAGCGATCGGGATGTGCTCATCTCATCACATTCAGAGAATCGCTGAATTGCTCAATGTAAATGCAAAAACCTTGTCCAATAAAACTTTTTTTTTTACGGAATCCCACTGGTATTTCTGAATTTATTTATAGGACCAGCTAATGTAATTTTCTGTCCCATACTCTAGACGTAGTTTTGGCATTAAAGCAGATAAAAATGAAAACATGTCACCATCTCCATCCCGTATTCCAACCTATCAGATTCCCTCCCCCTGTCCGATAAATGGTGATATCTCGTCTTTGCATGTCTGCATTCTGGTAGACTACGCAGTGCTAAATTTTATTCGAAGAATATTCATGACCCTCAAGGCCTGACTAAGCGCGTTGGGTTACGCTGCTGGTCAGGCATCTGCTTGGCAGATGTGGTGTAGCGTATATGGTTTTGTCCGAACGCAGTGACGCCTCCTTGAGCTACTGATACTGAAACTGAAACTCATGACCCTCCTGAAAAAACAAGGGGGTAGGGGGGGAGTGTTGTATCCCAGAACAATAAACAATAAACTACGGTTTGAAACAACACGAAAGTTACCCCGCGCAAGAGTCACCAGAGCAGAATCAGTTTCGTGCGTGAGAATATAAACCAGGAGTGGTGGCACAGGCCTTCATTTACACTACTAACAAAACACCACCGACAAAAGAAATGGTAGACTGAACGTCATATTGATCGATGTCGTTCCATGGTTTTAAAAATACTTATATATTTTTTTTTCACTTTGTTTGCTTGTTTGTTTTCTCATACAAATGTATGTCTTGATATTATGCAATGATTATTCTTTGTAAACTAATTGAATAGTACCAGCAATCCTGAAGAGCCAGTTCAGAGAGCAGTGGAGAAACAAACACCAAGCTGGACTGGAGGAGGATGCTCTCTGGACTTTAAACAGTGCACAGCAAGTAGTCCTCTTCCTACTGAGAACTGGATATTGTAGACTCCTTTCCCACCTCTACAGACTGAGACTGCCCCATGCTGATGAATACCCATGCGGCATGGGTTCACAGACACGAGAGCATTAGCTTCAGTTCTGCCCAACTTTTGGTGTACTGAGGAGGGAAACCCGACCCTATGCAGTGGATCTCCACGAGAAGCTCCTGCGACCACCTGCTGCACTGCAGAAGACGGCGGACTTGACCGGGTTGACCATCTGACAGCATGACCTAGGAAACGCAGAAGAAGAAGAGGAATAGATGCCTGCATTGAAGAATGAAAGCCACGTCCTCCCAGTGTTCCCTGGCGTTCAGTCTGCTCCCTGTGTGCGTGTTCCTTGACACGAATTGGTCCCGCTGTTGCTGACTGGAGTCCGTTGAGGATTTATTCCACGTTGTATCATGTATATGAGTGGCGGTGTGTGTGTGTGTGTGTGTGTGTGTGTGTGTGTGTGTGGCGGGGTGGAGGGTATGTGTCTGTGGTGTGGGGTTAGGGAGGGAAGTGTGTGGGCGTGCGTGCGTGCGGGGGTGCGTGTGTGTGTGTGTGTGTGTGTGTGTGTGTGTGTGTGTGTGTGCACTCTCTCTCTCTCTGTCTCTCTTTCTCGCTCTGTCTCTCTCTCTTCCTCTGTACCCCTAGGTGCATGTGTGAGAGTAAGAGATAGTGTTATTATACACATATATTGCACACGCACACACACACACACACACACACACACACACACACACACACACACACACACACACACACACGCACACACATACAGCCATACAGCAATGTGCATTCTCACAGACATCCAGGCTTTACCCTCAACCGACGTCGCCCACTTTCAGTTTCTGTTTCAGTTTCAGTATCAAGATGTCAAAGCGTGTAGCGCATCTGTTGGGAAAAACAACAACAACAACAACGACGACGACGACGACAACAACAACAACAGCAGCAGCAACAACAACAACAACACAACAACAGCAACAACAACAACAACAGATGCCTGATCTTCACATAAACCCAACGCGCTGATGAGGTCTGGAGAGTATTGTGTAAAACATCCGTGTCGTCCATCTCTGCCTTATTGATGGCGCAAAATGAGTCGTGCGTCAAAAACTACACCGCTTTTGCATGACCATTTTTTTTTTTTTTTTTTTTTTTTTTTTTAAATCAAAGAAAGGCATGCATGGCTATACGCAGTCAGTGCAGGACAATGCCAAAATGTCGTCCCTGTTTGATAGCCGATAAACTTGTTGTGATCGTTCCCCGGGCACTGTCATCGTTATGCTACTGTTCCTGATCTTAACTGATCGTACAATTATCAGGGGGGCAGACTTTACAGTGCGTGCAATTTGTCGCTGATCTGTCTTCCCAAAGGGATCAGAAGAAACCAAAATAATAATAATAAGATGATGATGATGAAGGTGGGCGGAGGGTACGCGGAAGGGGGGGAGAAGAAGAAGAAGAAGATGATGATGATGATGATGATGATGAAGGTGGGCGGAGGGTACGCGGAAGGGGGGGAGAAGAAGAAGAAGAAGATGATGATGATGATGATGGTGATGATGATGATGATGATGATGATGATGATGAAGGTGGGCGGAGGGTACGTGGAGAGGGGGAGAAGAAGAAGAAGAAGATGATGATGATGATGATGAAGGTGGGCGGAGGGTACGGGGAGGGGGGGGGGGAGAAGAAGAAGAAGAAGAAGGAGATGATGATGATGATGATGATGATGATGAAGGTGGGCGGAGGGTACGGGGAGGGGGGGGGGGAGAAGAAGAAGAAGCAGAAGAAGATGATGATGATGATGATGATGATGATGAAGGTGGGCGGAGGGTACGGGGAGGGGGGGGAGAAGAAGAAGAAGAAGGAGATGATGATGATGATGATGATGATGATGATGAAGGTGGGCGGAGGGTACGGGGAGAGGGGGGGGGGAGAAGAAGAAGAAGGAGATGATGATGATGATGATGATGGTGGTGGGCGGAGGGTACGGGGAGGGGGGGAGAAGAAGAAGAAGGAGATGATGATGATGATGATGATGATGATGATGATGAAGGTGGGCGGAGGGTACGGGGAGGGGGGGAGAAGAAGAAGAAGAAGAAGGAGATGATGATGATGATGATGATGATGATGATGATGAAGGTGGGGGCAGGAGAAGAAGCAGAAGATGAGAGAGAAGAAAGGGCAGTCCAAAATATTGCAGGAGAACACCTTAGTTCCTGTTCCGTATTTTTTGCTTTCCTTTTTGTTTGTTTGTTTGTTTTGTTATTCATTCTTCCTTTCTTATTTTTTCTTTCTCTTCTGACACTGTTTTCTTCCGTTGCCTGTCGTTTCTTCTTACCTTTGTTCTCCTTATTATTATTTTTTTTCTCCTTTTGTTCTTTCTTTCTTTCTGTTCGATTTTATGAAGAGAACGATCTATCAGAAGGAAAAGAAAGATGAAGAAGAAGAAGAACATGGAGAAGAATATGAAGAATAACAAGACGAAAAAAACAACAACAACAACAACTAGAAGAAGAAACAAAGAAACCAGAAGAAAAGAGCACGAAGAACAAGAGCAAGAACAAGAACAAGAACTGGAAGAAGAACATGAAGAATGACAAAAAGGGGAAAAAAAACAAGAACAGCAAGAACAACAACAACAACAACAACAACAACAAAACATTTAGATCAACGGAAGAAGAAGAACAACAAGAAATACAAGAACAACAAGAAGAAGAAGAACAACAACAAGAACAAGAAGTACGAGAATAACAAGCAGAAGAAGAAGAAGAAGAACAACAACAACAACAACAACAAGACGAAGAAGAACAACAACAAAAACAAAAAGTACGAGAATAACAAGAAGAAGAAGAACAACAACAACAACAACAAGACGAGGAAGAATAAGAACAAGAACAGGAAGTACGAGAATAACAAGAAGAAGAAGAAGAAGAAGAACAACAACAACAACAACAACAACAAGAAGACGAGGAAGAATAAGAACAAGAACAGGAAGTACGAGAATAACAAGAAGAAGAAGAACAACAACAACAACAACAAGAACAAAACATTTAGATCAACGGAAGAAGAAGAACAACAACAACAACAACAAAACATTTAGATCAACGGAAGAAGAACAACAACAAGAACAAGAAGTACGAGAATAACAAGAAGAAGAAGAAGAAGAACAACAACAACAACAACAACAAGACGAAAAAGAACAAGAACAGGAAGGTACTGAAGATAGAGGTCAGGAAAAGTCTTCAATCGTTCACTGTATTGATATGATACCATTTCACTGTTCAGCCATCCAAAGTTCTCCACGCATCGCTAACTCTTTCTATCTGTTAATCGTTCCGTATATCTATCAATGTGTCCACCTGCATAATATACTTTTTTTATGTCTATCTATCTATCTATCTATCTATCTATCTGTCTGTCTGTCTGTCTGTCTGTCTGTCTCTGTTTATTTAAATTCTGCTGGTTGTCTGTCGGTCGGTCTGTGTGACTGTCTACATGCTTTCTTCTTCTTTCTTTTTTTTTTTCTTTCTTTATATCTTTCTTTCTGTATTTCTTTCCTTTCTATTAGTCCTTTGTTCTGTTAATTCCACATATCGTTTACCATTCTTCTTCCTCCTTTCTTTTTTCTTTCTTTATATCTTTCTTTCTGTATTTCCTTCCTTTCTATTAGTCCTTTGTTCTGTTAATTCCACATATCGTTTACCATTCTTCTTCCTCCTTTTTTTTTCTTTCTTTATATCTTTCTTTCTGTATTTCCTTCCTTTCTATTAGTCCTTTGTTCTGTTAATTCCACATATCGTTTACCATTCTTCTTCCTCCTCCTCCTCCTCATACCTCTTCTTCTTCTTCTTCTTGGTAATCTTCAGCTCTCCCGATTTCTCATTCATCTTCGCCTCGTCTTCTTTCTTCTCACACGTTGAAATCTCTTTCTCCCATCTCTTTATACAAAATTGGTTCTTTCCCACCGTGCTCCTTAATCTTGATTGATTCCTCCTTGGGGCAGAAAAAATGGGAGGAGCTTGTGGTGAGGCCAGGGGTGGTGGTGGTGTGTGTGGTGTTGGGGGTAGGGGTGAAGTTCAGGAAGAGATTGTTTCTTTGTTCCTTTGCTTCCTGGGGTGTTGCACGCATGTAGGCATGAACATACACAGTGGCACGCACACACATAACACACACACACACGCACTCTCTCTCTCTATCTCTCTCTCTCTCTCTCTCACACACACACACACACACACACACACGCACATACAATCACACACACGATGACAATCATGCACACACACACACACACACACGCATGTATATATATATATATATATATATATATATATATATATATATATATATATATATATGAGTGGAGTGATGGCCAAGAGTTAACGCGTCCGCCTAGGAAGCGAGAGAATCTGCGCGCTGGTTCGAATCACGGCTCAGGCGCCGATATTTTCTACCCCTCCATTAGACCTTGAGTGGTGGTCTGGACGCTAGTCATTCGGATGAGACGATAAATCGAGGTCCTGTGTGCAGCATGCACTTAGCGCACGTAAAAGAACCCACGCCAACAAAAGGGTTGTTCTTGGCAAAATTCTGTAGAAAAATCCACTTTTATAGGAAAAACAAATAAAACTGCACG